>NC_134552.1:38263850-38563850 GCF_025594145.1 Primulina tabacum
CAAGAGCTGTTATGAGACACTTTCAAAATTTTTAATTGATCATGATTTTACTGTTGGATCAGTTGACAAAACTTTGTTCAAATTTTCTAATAATGATCGCATTTTACTTGTGCAATATATGTTGATCATCTTATATTTGGGTCAAGTAACCCAAACTATGTAAGAAATTTGCCAAGTTAATGCAGGACAAATTTGAGATGAGTATGATGGGTGAACTGACATTCTTTCTTGGACTACAAGTGAAGCAACTGGACACTGGTATTTTTATCAATCAGGCCAAATACACTAAGGAATTGCTCAAGAAATTTGGCATGGAAACATGTTCAGCTGCAAGCACTCCCATGAGTTCATCAGTCAAACTAGACAATTATCAAGGGGGAATATCAGTTGAGACGACACTCTACAGAGGTTTAATAGGTTCATTATTGTACCTAAATGCTAGTCGTCTTGATATTTTATTTTCTGTTTGCATGTGTGCTAGATTTCAGCAAATTCTAAGCAATCGCATTTTATATTAGCCAAAAGAATTTTAAAATATCTAAAAGGCACTCGAAATAGGGGATTATGGTACGCTAAAGACTCTTCTTTCAATTTAGTTGGATATTCAGATGCAGATTATGCAGGATGTAAGCTAGATTGTAAAAGCACCAGTGTATCTTGTCAGTTTCTAGGAGACAGACTGATCTCATGGTTCAGCAAGAAGAAAACATCCATAGCTACTTCCACAACTGAAGCAGAATACCTTATTGTTGAAGCTGTTGTGCCCAACTACTCTGGATTCAACAAAAACTGCAAAATTATGGAGTTGATGCTAAAGAATCTCCCATATTTTGTGATAATACAAGAACAATTGCAATAACTTACAATCCAGTTCTTCACTCAAGGACCAAGCACATTGATTTCTGGCATCACTTCATCAGAGTTCATGCTCTGAAGAAAGATATCAGACGGGAATATTGTGTCAACTGAACAACAAGCTGCTGACATCTTCACCAAACCATTGACAGAGACTAAGTTTTCTTACTTTCGCATATACTTGGTTTAATTGATTTGTCTTAATTATATCAGTTTTATTATTGCTTTGTCAATAGCTATTCATTCAGTTTGTCATTTATTATTTAACTGTTTGTCAACTGATGTCAGTTAGTCATTTATCAGTTATTATATTCAGTTCGTTAACTTTTTGTCAACTAGCGTCAGTTAGTCATTCATCAGTTATTGTATTCAGTTCGCTAACAATTTATCAACTAATGAAAGTTAAGTTTTGCAGAAAGACAAAGAGACAACAACAATGATACAAATCAAGATTTTATTAAGAATAAATCGATACCATACAACATCATTTAGTCCACGTTCTACGGCATCTTGCCATAACATCAACCAATTATTCAAGTCATGACTCCTAATATTCCTGAAGGTTTCGGCATTTTCAATTCTCTGAAGCAAGTGCCATTCCTTCAACTGCATCATGTGAATCAGCACATCATCCTTGACTAGCTCAGATTTATGATCGACTTGAGCAAGCCTCTTATGCTTCCTTGCAAGTGATCTCTGCTTAGCAAAGGCAGAGAATTCTCCAGTATTGATTGATTGAATGTAGTGAGCGGTAGTCCAAACGGACATAACCTCTGTAAAGATGTATTCTTCGACATCTCTTTTAAATCTATGAATACGTCGAGGCGTCCATGAAGGATGAGGGACGTGTGTGCTGCTTTCACAATCCATTGGTGTTCAGATGTCATTACCAAATAACATTGATCTTAATTTATAGACAAGCCTTGAAGAGACAGGAGGAAAACAAAGAGTCATCTGGCTTTAACTGATTCAGACTAAGTTTCTCTTACCCTTATTTATTTGTATTTATTGAGGGAGAATATTGAACAAAAGTTAACTGAGAAGACAATATTGTCTTCAACTAAACTGACTAAATTTTCAATTAGTCACTCAGTTGCTAACCAAACTGATCTTCTCAAATATGTTAACTGATAATTCGAATAATATTCTATATTAAATGATGTGACTATTTGTTGAAGCATGGCAAACCAGATCCTAGCTCACGTCATGAACGCTATGGCGATCGACTTTGATTCATTCTTGACTGTAAAAGACGAAGAAGTCAAGAATGTTTTTCTGAAACTGCAAGCAGCTGGATTGAAACAATTTATGGGATTATCCTCTAATGAATATATACTAAAGAGACCCAGGATCTCTATACCAGCGGCTATGTCACTAAAGAAGGCAGTATCTCTATAAATGGTCAGCTACTGATCATTGAAGCGACTTCTTCTGCAACCTATTTCAACTGCCTACTGATGGGCTAGTTAACCTATTTGAAGTAAAGACATCTGATGTTGAAGAGAAGCAAACCATATTTCTGCTGATGGTCGGAAAATCAAAGTTTCCGATCCTAAGAAGGAGCTGAAGCCAGAAGTGCAACTGCTGGCAGATATAGTAGCCAAAGGGCCTTTGGCAAAGGCAGGATCCTTTGTTGCCCTTACTCTGGAGAAATTTCAAGCTATGACTGCAATCATGGCTGGAAGAAAGATGAACTGGAAGAATATAATTTTCAACATCTTGAGGAACATGTTTCAATCATCCAAGCAATCAAAGGGTTATGCGGTGCAGCTCAGCTATTTGCTGAAAGTCAAGGGGCTGGTGATTGATGATTCTGAAAAATCATCAAAACTAAAAATCTTCAATGCTAAGAATATCCAGCCACCAAAGCAGAAACTGGACATGTCTCCTGAGCAATTCTTGAAGGTAAAGAAGGAGATTGGGGCACAAGAGGCTCCCAAGTCAATTCATAAAAAGAAGACTCTTCATAAGAAGACAATCAAGTGCAAGTCGATTGCCAGTGAAATTGACTCGGAGAAAACTCCACCTCCCAAGATCATCAAGAAGCCAAGAACTTTGAAGACAAAACATGTTGTTGCAGTTGGAACCATCCCAACTGAAAGATTGATACAGTCGGGGGCTCAACAGCCTATAAAGTCTATCCCTCTGAAAGCTATTCCAACTGAATCCTCAACTGAGGATCAGTTACCTCTGTCTACTGTTCTACCAAAGAAGAAGGTCGTCGAATCTAGTGAAAAGAAGAAGCTTGCTGGAGTTAAGGCTCCATTGATCAAAATCTCTGGATACACCCCTCTACCTCTTGCGAAACCAAAGGGGATAGTGATCAGAGAACAAGTTGATGCGACTACTTCAGGGTTGAGCCTTCCTCATGCCCTGACTGACTAAAAAGGCAAGGGTAAAATGCAAGAAAATCCCAGACCAACCAATGCAATCCAAACACACATTGATCTAATTTGGCAAGAGATCAATGAATTTTCAAAAAAACAAGCTCAAGGCTTATAATGAATGGGTCAAATTCAGAACTGAAGTCTTTGCCTAGCAGTTTCAGAAGAAGTTAAAACTGAAGAAATTTGTTGACTTGGAAAATATTGTTATAAAGGTAGTCAAGGCATCTACTTCAAGCTCTGGAGCGAAAGAATTATTTCTTCAATCAACTGAGAGCAAAGAAGCTACAGAATATAGTTGCTTAACTGCTACTGAACTATGATCCTACCAGTCTAACTGCATACAATGACATAGCTGTGCATGACCAACTGGACTTGGATTTTCTCACGTTGCAGATGGAGATCAAAAATTGAGAAATGGATCAATAACTGATCATTCCAAAAAACTCCCAAGATTTTTCATCAGAAGAGCCAGCTGAACAATCAGTTCAAGAGCCTTCCAAGGAAACAGCTGCTGAATCTTCTCTGCAAGCAACTGATCCTTCCACTTCAGTTGCTCAACCATCATCATATTCAGCACCTCCCTCTTCAACTGCTGATCCGAAGCTTTATTCAGAAGCTGAATTGTCATTAGCCAATCTTGATGAGGTCATCAAATCAGTCACTTCTGATATTCAACTGGGAACATCCAAATCAGTTGAAGATGTTGTCTTGACTGAAGAACCCGCAGATCAACCTATTATTTCTGAAGAACCGACCGAGAAGACTATTTTTGGAGAAACTGAACAGCCAGTTCAGTCAGTTTTTATGACTGAAAATGCAGTTTTTTAACAAACTGAAGAGGCTCAACTGCACTCAGTTACAACTGAAGAAGTACCAGCTGAAGAGCCAGTTATTCAACCAACTGAAGAACCTTCTACTACTTTTATTTTTCCTAATGTCTCTTCTCCTCCCCAGCATCAACAGGAACATACAACTGAAAATATTTCAGGAATGGTGATTCATGAAATCGAAGCAACTGACGAAACTTTGATTTTACCAAGAAAAGGGTGGATATTCCAGAAACATCCGGAGCCATGTCTCCTGGTATTTCAGATACTGAAGCCCTATTTGAAGAAATTCAGACCAACCTCGTTAGTATGATGAATGCTATTTCTGAAATAAAGTCAACTCAACTTGCACACTCATTGAAGCTTAACTCAAACAATGATTTTACCACGAACAGACTACAACAAATCAATCAGAATATGACCTCTCTTTTTCTCCAGATGGAAGAAATCAAGAAAGATATACTGTCGACTGAATCTCATTTTCAAACTCAAGAATTAGTCGGCAGACACTTTGATTTTCTGGAGAGTACAGTAACCAAAAGGATTGATATACTGCAAAACACTGTGATGAATGCTGTAAAAGATATCGCAGCATATGTTTGTGTTCTATCCAAGAAGTGCTTGACAAAATAGGGGAAATAGGGGAAATAGAAGATCAGAAAGGAGAAGACAAAGGAAAGAAGAAGAGATGAAGATCAACTAACTTTAGTTATTAGTTGAAGACTTTAGCAAGAATCTTTATTCTTTTATTCTTTGTATGAATCTGTACATTAGAATAATTATTTTATCTACAATGAGTTCGAAGAATAAATTTTGAGTTCAGTTGATCAGTTCATACTTTACAAGTTTTGTCAAACACCAAAAAGGGGGAAATTGTTGGAAACTTAATTTCGATTGTTTGCCAAACTAAGTGATTAATTTGTTGGACTAACTGATCAAGTAGTTCGAACTAACTGAACTACATAAATCAACTGATAGTTGCCTAACTGAAGATTAATGCGCAGTTTATCGAAGGCAACTGAAACTAGCTGAACTTAACTTACGAAGACAACTGACTGATCAGTTGGAAACTGATAAGTTGACATATTCAGTTGTGAGCTTATTAGCTGATCATTCAGCTGTACGTCATCTATTGAAAAGGACATTAAACCGACAACAATACAAAGCAGACTGCAACTCGTAGTGGAACGCCGTATTTCATATCTTACGTGTACGAATGTCAGAAGAATATTAACGTGGCAATCAACGGATATAATGATTCAAATTATGTTTAATGTTACCGTTGAAGAGAAGCCAATAAATATGTGAGAAGAGCAGTTGAGCATGTAACCAATCGATCTATCCATTCTCTAAAGCTTGTCGTTACCCTGCTGAATTTATAGCTCTTACTCAAAGATCAAAAAGCTCACACTTATCTGATATATATTTGTAGCATTTGAGGCTATCTTTTGAGCTTACAAGAACAAATCGTTTTATTGTTTATTTGATCTTAACTAGATCAGTTGTGCTAAGTTCAGTCGTAGAACTGTGAGATATTTAGTAAACTAAGAGTTTCAGTTTTGTTGTGTTAAGTCCAAACTGAAGTGGGTCTGTACAAGTTTTGTATCGATCAAAGTTTTTTAGTGCATATCATATCCTTGTTATAGAAGGGGTGACGTAGGAGTTATTTCAATCTCCGAACATCCATAAATATTTGTGTTACTACTTCTGTTATTTATTCTATCTTTCAGTCAGTTTATTTCCGCAATTGTTATCATTTAAACTGATTGTCATTGACTGACAAGATTCCTAGTTTCAGTTTGTCACCGAACTGACACTTCATTCGAAAATATTATAAAATCGTGAGTGTTTATTAAAGCCCCCCTTCTAAACACATCTCAACCAATCTACCTATCCTAACATTCTCCATATGCTAGGGCTGTGCTTTGACTCATTTACCGGCTCCAGGAAAGGTATCAGGTGGCGAGATTGGGTACAGTTGCGACACATGTAGGATCCAGTGCATTGTAGTCGGAAATTCACCGCTTCCCTATGGTTGTGGATATCCTATGTGGTCTGATGAAATAATAGTGCGTGGAATCTCTGGCCGGAGTATGAGATGTACGTTGGAGAAGGAGTTCTCTAATGGTACATGAGATGCAACTATTATATGTATCATATAGTTATCGAATTATTATGCAACCCTCGATGAACCAATGGTTGGAGATTCGATCGGGATATATGAGATGAAGGGACCTTACTGTATGTTAATTCTAACCGACTGGTTCTTGCAGGCACTATCAGTGATACCTAGGGAGTCATGGGGTGATGCTACAAAAGGTTCTTACCATGATTCAATGGGTTTAAACAGAAAATAGTTTCTGACATTCTCATGATCAAATGTTGGTGCATGTAATGGGGCAAATTAGGGTAAGCCCGAATAAAGGATTATGTCTTGAATCACAAAGAGTTGTAAACCCACGGCTAGCTGTGTGAGGCCCGGGGCCGAAGAGGGCTGGGGGTGATCGCTGGTGCCATCAGTTGCACGGACAATGAGCGGCTCCTGGCAGGCTTCTAGGTGGAGGGAACATGAATGAACCGACCCACACGGGAATGAGAGGGATTCCGAGACTGTTCAATGTAATGGACTGTACAGTTGAAGAGGGCTTAAAAGATTTGATTTGTACTACTCATATCACGAAGGTGCATCTTCTTTTCGGTAGCTCATCACATAAAAACTCCAAAGTTAAGCGTGCTTGACTTGGGGCAATTTTGGGATGGGTGACTTCCTGGGAAGTTTCCCAGGGTGCGTGTAAGTGAGGACATAGGCACGCTGGAAAGACTCGTCTTGATACACTGAGGACAGTCGTCGAATCTTATATGTTACAGTTGGTATCAGAGCGGTGTTCATGTAAAGGGTTATGCCTACTGCCAGTCGCAAGAAACTCTCGAAGTCACACCTCAAGTCTGTAAGTTTTAATTTTTGCATTATGTATGTAGTAAGCATTGAATCATGAATGCAGCATATCCATGTTTTGAGTTTAGATTTCGTGCGTCCTATGTCATTGATATCATGTTCATGCATAATTGGTTTACGTGTTGGGTAATTGATGGGACAGAATGCCTCCTAGACGTGTGGTTGATCGAGAAGCAAGGGAAGAGGATCGAAAGACCCGAAATGAGGAGAGAGCCAATCCTCCACCTCCACCGCAAGATATGCAAGCGCAGATGCTGGTAGGAATGACTCAATTCTTCGCACAGTTTGCGAGGAACCAGACTGCTGTAGGCCCCGAGGAGAGGCCTAGACTAGAGGCAGTATATGAGAGGTTCAGGAGCTCTTAGACAAGGAGTTTATCCGCCCTAGTTTCTCACCGTGGGGCGCACCAGTGCTCTTTGTGAAAAAGAAAGACAGAAGCATGAGACTGTGCATCGATTACCGTGAGCTGAACAAGGTAACGATCAAGAATAAGTACCCGTTGCCTAGAATCGAAGACTTGTTCGATCAGTTGCAGGGAGCTACCGTGTTCTCCAAGATAGATCTTCGATCAGGGTATCATCAGCTGAAAGTAAAGGATGCTGATGTCCACAAGACAGCTTTCAGGACCAGATATGGGCATTACGAGTTCTTGGTGATGCCATTTGGATTGACCAATGCTCCAGCAATTTTCATGGATCTCATGAACCGAGTATTTCAACCGTTCCTCGATGAATTCGTCATAGTATTCATTGACAACATCCTTATATACTCGAATAGCAATGAGGAGCACAGCCAGCACTTGAGGACAGTTTTACAGATTTTGCAGAGTCGCAAGTTATTTGCGAAGTTCAGTAAGTGCGAGTTTTGTTTGGAGAAAGTAGCATTTTTGGGGCATATAGTGTCTAGCAGTGGCATTGAAGTGGATCCAGCAAAATTAGCAGCCGTTAAGGATTGGGTTGAACCGAAGAATGCATCAGAAATCTGCAGCTTTTTGGGTTTAGCAGGTTACTACCGTAAGTTCATTCGGGGATTTTCGTCCATAGCAGTGCCACTCACTTCACTAACCAAGAAAAATGCCAAATTTGTGTGGAGTGATGAATGTCAGAAGAGCTTCGATACGTTGAAGCAAGCTCTTATTTCTGCGCCGGTGCTAGCCATGCCATCAGGGCAAGGAGATTTCGTATTATATACCAATGCATCTAAGCTCGGGTTAGGCGCATTATTGATGCAGCAGGGTCGGGTCATATCTTATGGCTTCCAGGCTGTTGAAAGTGCACGAGAAGAACTACCCGACGCATGATCTTGAGTTAGCCGCTGTTGTCTTTGCACTGAAAATTTGGAGACACTACCTATATGGCGAGAAATGTCAGATTTTCACCGATCATAAGAGTCTCAAATATTTCTTCACGCAGAAAGAGCTGAATATGAGACAGAGACGGTGGTTAGAGCTGGTGAAGGATTACGACTACAAAACTAGCTACCATCCGGGAAAGGCTAATGTTGTCGCAAACGCATTGAGCAGAAAGGTGGCAGTTGTAGCGCAGTTGTCAGTGCAGAGACCTCTTCAGTCTGAGATTCAAAAGTTTGGTCTAGAGATTTATCGTGAGGGCAGAGCTCCTAGGCTGTCTAATCTGACAGTCAAATCTGATTCGCCAGACCGCATCCGGGCAGGACAGTCTTCAGATGAGCAGCTACAGAAATGGAGACTGAAAGATGAGGCCAAGGGCAGTGTTCTTTACACAGTGTCAGATGGGATTGTGAGATACAGAGGTAGAATGTGGGTGCCTAGTGGTGAATCGATCAGACGGGATATTTTGACAGAGGCACACGCATCTCCGTATTCTATCCATCCAGGAGGTACCAAGATGTATAAGGATCTCCAGATTTTGTATTGGTGGCCAGGGATGAAGAGAGACATCCGCCGATTTGTGTCAGAATGCCTCACTTGTCAGCAGGTGAAGGCAGAGCATCAGAGGCCAGCAGGGATGCTTAAGCCACTCCCGATCCTAGAGTGGAAATGGGAGAATATTACTATGGATTTTGTGGTTGGGTTGCCTAGATCAGTCAGAGGTTTTAATGCTATTTGGGTTATAGTGGACCGACTCACCAAGTCAGCGCATTTCTTGCCAGTGAAGACGACTTTCTCCATGACGCAGTATGCGAAGCTTTATATCAGGGAGATAGTCCATCTGCATGGATTCCCAGTTTCAATTGTTTCCGACAGGGACCCGAGATTCACATCGTCCTTCTGGAAGAGCTTACATGCAGCCATGGGGACAAAGTTGTTGTTCAGTACAGCTTTTCACCCGCAGACAGATGGCCAGTCTGAGCGAGTGATTCAGATTTTAGAGGACTTGTTGCGAGCGTGGATGATTTATTTTCAGGGAACTTGGGAGTCTAAGATACCTCTAGTGGAATTTACTTACAACAACAGCTTCCAATCATCAATAGGTATGGCTCCTTACGAGGCCTTATCTGGAAGAAAGTGCAGATCACCAGTTCATTGGGACGAGGTCGGAGAAAGAGCGGAACTTGGACCAGAAATAGTTCAGCAGACTGCAGACGTGGTGGTCAAGATTCGTGATAGAATGAAGACCGCCCAGAGTCGTCAGAAGAGTTATGCTGATAAGAGGAGGAGAGATCTCGAATTTGCCATTGGTTATCACGTTTTCGTCAAGATAGCACCTAAGAAGGGGGTGATGAGATTCGGGAAAAGAGGCAAGTTGAGTCTGAGGTTCATTGGACCGTTTGAAATTTTGGATAGAGTTGGGACACTAGCCTATCGTGTTGTCCTTCCGCCAAATCTGGCCGGGGTACACAATGTGTTCCATGTCTCTATGCTGAGGAAGTATCTAGCCAATCCTTCGCATATTCTGAGTTATGAGCCGTTGCAGCTTGCTCCAGACCTATCGTATGAAGAGCGACCGATTCAAATTCTAGACAGACAGGAGCGCAGACTCCGGAACAAGGTGACTAAGCTAGTCAAAATCCAGTGGCTAAACCAATCAGTGGAGGAGGCCACTTGGGAGACAGAATCGGATATGAGGAGTCGCTACCCGGAGTTGTTCGGTAAGATTTAATTTCGAGGACGAAATTTTTATAAGTGGGGGAGGAACTGTAGTGCCCAAGAATCAATACACGTAAAACCCATGCATCTATTTAATTAATTTTAAATGAGTTTTAGCCATGCATAATTTATGAAAATGCATTATTTTAAATTATTCATGTTTTTGGTGATGCACGTTAAAATGTCTTTCAAGTTTCATGTTTCAGGCGATTATTCGATGCGGGATCGAGAAAAAGAGACCGGTGACGAGTTTGGCAAATTTTAAATGCGGTATTTTATTTTTAAGTTGAGGATGGGGTGTTTTAATTAATTTATTGAGTTGTTAGTATCTATAAAGCCTAATTTTATGTATTTAGTGATTTAAGAATTTAAAACTTTTAAAATTAGCATGTTGTGTGTGTTATTTCAATTAAAGGAGAACGTTATAAAAATTAATGTGTATTTTACTTTAATTAGGGGAGAGTTAGTGTTTTAATTGATGACTAATTATTTAATTAAGCATAATTGACTCCCTTATTACTAAAACACGCACACACACACACACTTTTACACACACCTGTACACGACTAAACACACACACTCACTTCACATTGAGATTTTTATTATTTTTGTGAGTGAAAACCTAGGGTCCCTCAAGCTAGAGCAGCCGCCCCTTCCCTCTTCGATTTCCAGCAACTTTTCGTGTGTTTTCTTTGAGGATTTTAGTGCCCCGTTCGTCCTGGATCAAGCCTCGCTCCATTCCCGCGTCGGTATCGCTGTTTCGGTAAAGTTTATCATCAAAAGGCACGTATAATCTCTCCTTTGCTGCGTCAATCATGTCATATTATGTGTTGTGTTGTTTTTATGCGTAAAATCATGTGTATGATGTTCGTAGTTTGAGCGATTAATTGATTGGATCGACTTTGAAGGAAAATTTTTAGATCTAAATCACGTTTTTATTGTTTTCTTAAAACTACGAATTTTCGGTCGAGATTTTGAGAAAACTTTCAACGCAAAAAACGTAGAGCTTTTTGATACCTTCGATTTGATATATAATTCGAAATTTTTGGACAAAAATTGAGTGAGTTATGGCGTTTTTCGTGGGACTGCTCAAACTGCGTTTTCAGAAATTTTATGATATTGATGTGTTCTTAAAGTTTTTGTGTTGCAGGCTTCGTTGGAAATCAACGGGTGATTGTTGCTGCGTATAGATATATTGGTAATGATGTTTGGAGTATTTTTGAGGTTACGTTTCATGTCGTTAGGCACTTGAACTAGTGGGGAGTTGTAGAAAATCGATTTGATGTCAATTGCCGTATTTTGTGTTGCATTGGGTAGTAGAGGGGACGTCGTGTTTTGAGGCGTTTGTACAAGTTTTGGTGCAATGTTATGTTGTCCTAAGAAGAGTCTTAAGGTGTTGAATCACATCCTTTAAGTGTAAAATTGGGTGAATAGACATTGCATAAGTTTTCTCGCAGGTGCAGAAAAATCGAGGACACACGGACCTGCACACGGACCATGACACGGGGTCCGTTCCTTTGTTCCCTCCTTAGTGCCAAGAAATCGAGAGTACACGGACCTTGACACGGACCCAGACTCGGGGTCCGTGCCCTTCCTTTTCTTCACGACACATTTTACAGTATGTATACGGACCTGTACACGGACCAAGGCACGGGGTCTGTGTACTGCTTATTTTGGGAAAAATATTGATGTATGCTTTGAGGTTTGATGTCTTGGTTTAGTGCATTGATTGGCATGGTCGAGTCATGGGAATTTTAGCATGCCCTAAGTAAGCGATTGAGCTTAGGTATAGGCATGATGATTACGTCTAAGTCACGCAAGTTAAACTTTTGAGCTCATGTTAGCATGTTGCAGCAACGGCCCCAAACGAGATCCAACGAATCCCTCAACGCCAAGTAAGTATGATGACGTGCAAAAGAAAACATTTTAAAGTTTTTAAATATGCTAATTGCTTTTTGACCAAATTTATGAATGGGTTTGGAAGTCGGTGAACGTGGCCGAGGACCTCTCCGCCCCGTTAAACTTATGAACAGGGATCTTATGTGTGCGGCAGTGGATACGTCCCTGTCAGCCCAGTACTGTGGTGTGTCTGATCAGGCCTTATTATGTTATGAGTCACTTACTTTGAAACATGCCTCTACACAAAATTATGCTTTATACGCTCAAGTTTATGTTACGATAATGTTTAAGAAAAGCTCATGTTGATGGCACGTCTAAGTTAAGCTCACAATGTTCAAGTTTCAAGCATGTTAAATTCAAGTTCAAGTATGTATGTTCTATTTTTAAAGTTGCATGCGGTTTTATTATGTCGTACTCGCTATTTCCCAGTTTATACGTGTTGAGTCTTTAGACTCACTAGACTTGATCGATGCAGGTGAGTATGTTGATGAGGAGACAGGAGGTGGCGACCAAGGGGCAGGCTTGGACTGAGCGGGAGGCTAACCCGAGGACCGCAATGTTTATGTTTTTATGCAAATGTTAATTTACTCTGATTTCATGTTTTGAGGGAAACACTTTGAGCAAATTTAATTGAAGTTATTTTGAGCAACCATGTCTTATGGGGGACTTGGTTGAGATATTTTATAGCAAACTTTGAAGGTTATGTTATGTTTAAGAAAATTTTAAATTTTTCCGCAAATTTTGAACGATAAAAGTACGGTATGCTACAGTTGGTATCAGAGCCGACCTCTCTTAGTACAGTGTGGTTCATGGACGAACCAAGCGGAAGTTGGTGGGCAAGTGAGGCCCGGGGCCGAAGAGGGCGGGAGGTGATCGCCGGTGCCATCAGTTGCATGGACAATGAGCGGCTCCTGGCAGGCTTCTAGGTGGAGGGAACATGAATGAACCGACCCACACGAGAATGATTGGGATTCCGAGACTGTTCAATGTAATGGACTGTACAGTTGAAGAGGGCTTAAAAGATTTGATTTGTACTACTCATATCACGAAGGTGCATCTTCTTTTCGGTAGCTCATCACATAAAAACTCCAAAGTTAAGCGTGATTGACTTGGGGCAATTTTGGGATGGGTGACTTCCTGGGAAGTTTCCCAGGGTGCGTGTGAGTAAGGACATAAGCACGCTGGAAAGACTCGTCTTGATACAATGAGGACAATCGTCGAATCTTAGACGTTACAAGCTGTATCCCTGAACCATTGAGGGTCACACATGCACTGGATCATTTGTTCCTGTTGAGAGAATAAATTCAAGAAGTAGAATTTATATTATGATATAGTAAATTCAAAGAGTTGAATTTATGATAATTAAATATTGAGAAAAATAAATTCAATGAGTTGAATTTGTGAGATAGTAAATTCAAGAAGTTGAACTTATGATTTTATAAAATTTGGACAGATTAAATTCAAGGAGTTGAATTTATAAATTTTGAGAATTTAATTTATTAAACTCAAAAGTTTATCCGTTGTCGTAGGCCTTTAAAAATTGTTATAACTGAGGGTGTTGTTGAAAGTTCGTTCAACGACAACGGTTTTTATCCGTTGTTGTAGCACAATTTGCGACGGTTTTTCATAATCCGTCGCTAAAGTTACAGATGGAATTCAACACAAAACGTCGCTAATTCTGTCGCTAATATTAGCGATGGTTTCCCATCAAGTCCGTCGCAACTTTTAGCGACGGTTTTTTAATGATGTCTGTCGCTAGTAAAAACCGTCGCTAAATTTTGACGACGGTTTTAATTAAAACCGTCGCTAATTTAAATTTAGCGGAAAGTTATAGCAAAACCGTCGCTAAATATAGCAACAATTTAAAAAAACCGTTGTCGTTTGTCTAAAAAACACGCTAATGCAAGTCCAACATACTAAATAATTAAAGTTATTAATGAACTTTGATTAATCAATTAAACTAGTTGGACTAGTCCAATTAATTAATCAAGTCAATTAATGTTAATTAAGAGGCCCAAATTTTGTATTATGGCAATTAGGTCATAGAGGTTTTATTTTAAGTATGAGACTTAAATCATAGCCTCCACTATTTTGATTTTGTGTGACTTTCTTTTCCGAAAATCACAACCATAATCCTCCAAATATTTAGTTTACTTAATTACTTAAATTAATTAAGTAAATGATGATTAAAGAAATATTAATATTTCTTTATTCATATTGCATTAAAAACTTGCTTGGGATTTGGCAAGAAACTTTCGGCTCTTCCATGGAGCTCTCGAAAAATCGATTCTCAAAAACAAGAAAAATTTGGCCACTCCAAGTTTGAGAGTTGTGCTAGTTTTAGTGTTCTATCTGTACGAAAAATATCTTCTAATTTACTAGTACAAGTTAGAAGAGGAACAATTAATCCGGTCATGGACATAATTCGGAGATCGAAGAATGTTCGTAGGGATTTACAACAAGAGATACGTCCGCTAATATCGGAGTAGTTGGAGCCAAGTGAAAATTTCACTAAAGGTAAAATTTTCGAACTCCCTATGAATGTTTATTTATTAAAAACCATACGAGTGCTCAAACAATATCTTTAATGTCAAGATCTAAAATTTTTTAAAACTTTCGCTGCGTTTCGGGCACGAGAAAATCGAGATCAAACACTTGGAATAGAAAGAAGAGGTGGCATAGTGATAAACCATGGAAGAATAAGGATATAAACATTTATTTTTTGAGCAAAAACCTTTTTTTGATCAGCATCTTTCATATAATTTGCAGCTTAGTATCATTATGATTTGTTGGAAATGGCTCTACACCAGTTGCCTTTGGTGCTAGAGGGCTTGAAACTTGTTTTGTCTTTGTTGTGCATGGTTTCTTAACCAATGGAGGAGGAATGTTCTCGGCAACTTCTTAATTACTTGATTTTAGTACCAACTTCTTTTTTGTCTTGGGTGCTGGTGCCTTACTGCCATTTGTTTTACAAGTCGGATTCTTGGAAATCTCTTCTCCAATATCCTTCTTAACCTTCAACAAGGCAGATGGAGATATGTTCAGGCCTAGGGATGTAAACGATCCTAACCAAACCAAACAGTATCAGGCTTGAGCTTGATTCGTTTAAGATTGTTTGAGGCTTGTGCTCGATTCGAGCTTTTATTATCAGGCTCGAGCTTGGTTTGTCTTGAAATTACCAAGCTCGGGCTCGGCTCGTTAAAAGCTCGTTTAGCATGTTAATCAAGTGTAACGCCCCAGATTCGACGACTGTCCTCACTGTATCAAGACGAGTCTTTCCAGCGTGCTTATGTCCTCACTCACACGCACCGTAGGAAACTTCCCAGGAGATCACCCATCCCAAAATTGCCCCAAATCAAGCACGCTTAACTTTGGAGTTTTTATGTGATGAGCTACCGAAAAAAGATGCACCTTCGTGATATGAGTAGTACAAATCAAATCTTTTAAGCCCTCTTCAACTTTACAGTCCATTACATTGAACAATCGTCGAATCTGGGGCGTTACATCAAGCCAGGCTCGAGCTTGATTAATTAATAGCTCATTTAGCATGCTTAACAAGCCTGGCTTGAGTTCGGCTCGTTTTCAAGCTCGTAAGCATAAAATTGAGCTCGAGTTTGAGCTTTATTGGAGCTTGTTAAAAATTAAATATATCTATAAACTATTTTTAAATCAGACATAAAAATATAAATTCATTCATAAATAACCAAAAAGACACAAATAAGAGCTAAAAAACATAAATCAATATATTATTGAACATTCCAAAATAATACATCTAGAATATTCATCATACACTGATATCACCATATAAGTATAAATGAAATAATTTCACCCCTTTAATAGTTCAACTAAGTCTGGTGAGAAAGTAGAGAGGACGTCAAAGAATCCATTAAAATCAGGAATTACAAAATCATCTCCAATAACAACTATTCAAGTATCCTGCAAAGTTCATAATAACATTAGTACTAATATTTTATTTGTCTTGTGTTCAATTCCATCCATTGACATTAGTACTAATATTTTTATTTGTCAACTCAACAAATGAGTCAAACTCAAGCTTACGAGCCACCGAAACGAGTCGAGCTCAAGCTCGCGAGCCTATTATCAAACATGTTTGCAAGCTCGCGAGCCTAATATCTTTAGGCTTGAGCTTGGTTTAATTAATTTATTTAGCTTGAGCTTGGCTTGATATGATTAACAAACGAACTCAAATGAGCTTTTTATCGAACCGAGCTTCGAATAGCTCGCAAACGGTTTGGTTCATTTACTTCCCTATTCAGGCCTGTTCCTTGGGCCTCGGAGTGAACATGTTGCGTGCATTCAAAGTCTTGAACTTGTGGAGGGTAACTAGATAACTTAGACCGACACTGACATCCTCGAATAGTCATCTAATAGGAATTGAAAACCCATGAGATGATTTTTTGATGTTATAATTACTTTATGAAATTAGAATAGAATAACTGACCAGTTAATCTTTATTTCCGCAGTAAAAGCAGCCATTATCATGAACTTCTCAGTGGTGTAGGCGTAATATGATCCAGCTTTTGCCAATAAGGATTTGGCAACCACGTCAGCTAACAACTTATACTCCATCTTTTGTTCTTTGTTCTCCAAATGTCCTGATGGGCTTTCCAGAATTAGAAAATTGCATCTTTATATCTTCAATGGTAGAGGAAAAGATAGATGAGAAATCAATAAGCACTTCAGTCAACAGTTGGAACCAGATGGCAAAGAAGGCTTCATCAATGAGTAGTGTATGCTCATTTAAAGGAATGATCACCTCTCCCTAAGCAGAAATAGAGCCTTTGAAGTAGAAGGTCTTGAGTTTTGGAACACAGATGTCTAGAGATGAACTGATAAATGTTTTGAGCCCAGATGACTCCAGGAGTTTAAAAACTTTGGCGATGTCAGCATAGTTCAGTGAGAAGATGGATAGAAATGTAAGAAAGAGTGGTCATTTCTACAAATTGTTGAAGTGAAGTTAGAAGCTTTTGAGAGAAGAAAACAAAATGGTGCATATAGTTTGAGAGTTTGAAAGTCGGGGAAAGCAAGTACAACTGATAATGTGCAACCTTTAAGTTGGCAGACAAACAAGACACCATTCAAAATGTCCGCTAAATATTTTGAAAATTTTAAAAATACAGACGTTATTTAACCAATCTATTAATTAAAATGAATTAGATGAAAGCATTAAAGAATTTAAAATTTAATAGCCGTGTTTAAAGAATTTTCAATGTTGGTTGTCTTTGAATGATTAATTAATGGAAATTCAATCAAACCATTGCTAGATGATAAGGTCAGCCATCCAACCGATAATTTCCTTGTAAGCAAGGCTTTCTAGAACATCATTCCCCTTAACATATGCATAACTAAGAAAAAAATCAATAAGTTCTAGAATATTTCTAAATTAAAAAAGTTAGCTTCGACGCGTGATTTGTAAATATATCAATGACCTATTGCTCTGTGGACACATACTATAGTACAATATGTTTTTTCATCACATGATCTCGGATGAAATGATGTTTGATGTCTATGTGCTTTGTCCGAGAGTGCAATACTGGATTGTACACAATAGCAATTGCACTTGTATTGTCACAGAGGATCGGAGACTCTTTTGCTTCAACTCCAAAATCCCTAAGTTGTTGTTCAATCCCTAATAGCTTAGAACAACATCTCCCACCAGCTAGTATTCAGCTTCAACAGTAGATGTAGCAATTGAGGTCTCTTTTTTGCTAAACAATTAAATCAATCGATCTTCGAGAAATTAGAAACATCCACTTGTATTTTTTATGTCTAGCTTATATCCTGCATATCATCTAAATATCCAACTAAATTAAAAGTAGAATCTTTGGGATACTTGAGACCTACATTTTAAGTTCTTTTCAAATATTTAAGTATTCCTTTAGTAGCTAAATAATGTTATTGCTTGGGATCAGATTTAAAACATACAAACACGAAACATAATATCATGTCAGCTACTAGTTATGTATAAAGAAGAACCAATAAGATCTCAAAACATTGTTACTTCGACTGAGATTCTCCCTTCGTATTTCTCAAGCTTAGCTGATGAGCTCATACAGATAATTGCCACAAAGCATGTTTACATGCAAAATATTTTCAGCAAATCTTTGGTGTATTTGGATTGATTTATGAAGATTCCAGAGTCTAGCTGTTTCACTTTCAGTCCCAAAAAGAGAGTTAATTCACCCATCATACTAATTCCATATTTTTCATGCATCAGTTTGACAAATTACTTACAAACTTTTGAATTAGTAGATCCAAAATTTATATCATCAACATATATTTGAACTAATAAAGTATGATCATTCTTACTGAGAGTAAAAAAAGTTCATTCAATTGACCCAACAATGACATCATTATCAACTAAGTGAGTGTCATACCAAGTTCGTGGTGCTTACTTTGAACCATATAAAGTCTTTTTCAAATTTAAACACATGATCTGGTAAAGTTTGAATAACAAAACCTAGAGGTTGTTCCACATTTACTTCTTCTTGTAGTAGGATATTAAATAATGCACTCTTGACACAAAACTAAAATACCTTGAAGTTATTTAGGCAACACATTCAAGTAAAATTTTAATAGACTCTAGTCGAGCTACTGGTGCGAAAGTTTCATCGAAGTCTGTGACTTCTTCTTGCCTAAACCTTGCATAACCAGTCGGGCTTTATTTCTAATTACAGTTCTTTCCTCGTTTAATTTATTTTTGTAGATCCACCAAGTTCCTATGACTGACTGATGGTTAGGTTTGTGAACTAATCACCATACCTTATTTATTTCAAATTTTCTTAATTCATCCTACATTTTCTTCTATCCAGCTGTTACCCCATAAGTGCTTCATCAATCTTCATAGGCTCTAAGTGGGAAACAAAACTAGCATGCACATATTCACTCAACATTTTTTGTCTAGTTCTAAGAGTTGCAAAAGAATTATCGATTACTCACTATGGTGGACGAGTTTTGCTTCATTTTTATCATGTCCCTGTGAAAAGGCTGCTATCAGCATTGTTCTGAGAATGGTCAGTTGGGTTCCCTTCAGTTGAGGGTTCATCAGCAAAGATATTATTAGTTTGATTGACATCAACAGGGTTGAGATTAGTTTGGTTATCAATAGATTAGAAAGGTTATTTTGGTAATCAATAAGCTCAGTTTCATCAAGGACAACATGTATAGTTTTCTCTACATTCAATATCTTTTAATTAAACACTCAGAAAGCCTTATTGACCGAAGAATAACCCAGAAAAATACCAACATCAGACTTAGCATCAAAAGCAGATAGCTTATTTTTTTCCCATTATTATGAATGTAACCCTTGCATCCAAATGCATGAAAGTAAGACACTTTAGGTTTTTGATTATTCTAGATTTCTTATTGAGTTTTTACAGCTTTCTTATTAATCATAGTTCTGTTCTATTAGAAACTAGCAGTGTTTATTGCTCCAGCCCAAAATCGTTGAAAAATTCCAGAATCAGCTAGCGTTATTCTAGCAGCTTCCTTAAAGGTTCAATTCCTTCTCTCAGCCACACTGTCCTGATGTGGGGTTCTAGCTGGTGAAAACTCATCCCTGACTCCTTGATCCTCTAGATAATAATCGATAATTTAATTAGTAAACTCAATGCCACGATTACTTCAAATCATGTCTATTCAACAAGATATCTAATTTTGAATACGTTTTAGAAATTTGATTAGCTGGGTACTAGCATGATCCTTACCACTTAGGAAAATTACCCAAGTGAATTTGGAAAAATTATCAATAAACCAGGGTGTATTTCATTCCCCCTAAGCTTAGTAGTAATATGGTCTAAAAAGGTAACAATCATGAGCTATCCCGATCTTGGGGTCCCACATGGTGCCTTATTCCTCACGGGCTTTCTTATGCACCGTGACTCAAAGAATATCCCATCCCTAGCAATGGTTTCTTTTGCCTACCCCATCACTCGAACCTAAGATCTCCAAGAAAACTACTTATATTTATGATTGCTAGGGGAGTCGAAAGAAACCATTGTTAGAGATGGGATATTCTCTGAGTAACGGTGCATGAAAAAGTCCGTGATGGCCAAGGCCCCATGTGGGACACCAAGATTGGGATAGCTCATGGTCATTATAGAAGAGATCCATGTGCAATAGTTATAAGCATCAAGAGGTTAATTTAATCCCTTTGTTTTTAAAGCTAGACCTGACTTGCTTGCATAACTGACAAGCTGAACATAACTTATTCTTCACAAATTTGATTTTAGGCATAGCAATAACCAATCTTGTTTATGTATATTGTTGATAGATTTAAAGTTCAAATGATTAAGACTTTTATGCCACAACCAATTTTTATCATGATTAACTTCCACAATGCAGGTAGGAGAAGCAAGATAATTACTATTCCAGTCAATCTCATAAATATTACCATTTTTAATTCCTGTCAGCAAAGTTTTTATTAAATCACACAACTATTCTTTTGAAATTCAACTAAGTAACAATAGTCACATAATTGACTGATACTAATCAAATTATAAAATATTTTTTCAATAAGAAATATATCATTAATAGCAATATTTTTGTGAGTAATATTACCATACCCATGGTATTACCCTTTTCATTGTCACCAAAAGTGATCTCAGGTTCCTCAAACTTGATTAAATCAGTCATCAGTTGGGCTCGACCGACCATGTGCCTTGAAAAACCACTGTCCAGATACCAAACTGATTCTCAAAACTTCTTTACTCTTTACCTGCGGACACAAGCATGATTAGCTGGAACCCAATTCTATTTGAGTCCCAAGTAGATTAGTCATTTTGGAACCTACAGTTGGATCAGCCTAACTAACCGACCACTGTGTTTGTTCACAAAAGATCTTGCAAAAACATTCCTATGTTGTGATCTGTGTGTGTTACTTACTATGTTATTTCACCTTCTTTTCTTATTGTTCAGCGTGTATCTTTTCTGAACAGACTTGTTGTTAAAGTATCAGTAATTTTTACCCTTCATTTAATTTTACCCCGTCAAATTTGATATGTGTAATGCCCAGGATTTGCTACGTTATTAATCTGAAATGATTTGTTGATTAATTGATGTGATTATAGATGGAACGGATTAGACCGGGATAGGCGGAAAGGAGATTTGAATTATGTGTGAGGATGGAGCCTCGCGCATATGCGCGTTCATGCCGGCCGCATATGCGCGGAGTGGGCAGAGCACCTCGCGCATATGCGCGACATGAATCCGCGCATGTGCGCGAGGGTACCCTAGAATTGTGAAGAATGGAAAAGGGCCTCGCGCATATGCGCCGAGTGAGGGCGCGCATATGCGCGAGTCACCGTGATGCTACGCGCCGAGACATTATGTCTCGCGCATATGCGCAAAAGAGGGTCACGCATATGCGCGAGACGTGCAGTTTGAAGAAATGTGCCACATGGCTTTGGCATGCAAATATATACGTACAAATCTTTCATTCCTCCCTCAGAATCAGCAAGAGTCGAGAAATTGTTGCCAGAAATCCTTACGCCTTTTATTTTTGGAATTTTAAGTTTGTGAAAGATCCGCCCGTCCGATTTTGAATCCGACTTCAGTACTGTGCTCCTATCAACACAGGCTACAATTGGACGTAAGTTTTGTTACGTTTTGTTAAGATTTGGAATTATGATATTACCAGAACTGAATATGATTCATATATGATGTTCTTGATATGTTAGACATCGTAGAATCGAAGTCAGATTGAGAGACAGATTGATTATGGAATTGTTATGATTTTTCAGAATATATCGATTGATATTGGACAGATTTGGATTATGGATTGACTACAGATTGTGTTGGATATCAGTTATGGATTGTAATTATTATCTGTTGATATGGTATTGACGGGGATATTCAGATTGTTTCGTTATGCCGTTGATTTTGAATTGAATCCAGATTGATCAAATTGGTGTTGATTTGAGCAGTATATTGATATTGTACTCTTTGATATTGTCTTTGACAGATTGAGTGTTGACATACTTTGAATTCAGACTGGAACGTTGTCCGAACTGCAATAAAAGAAAGGTATAAGTCAATGTGGTACCGGGAGAACGACTCGAGTAGGATATACTTGAGTTTCCCTAAATCACATATTTATTGTTATTATTTACATTGATTTGAATTGATATGCTTGTTCTATTGATTTATAGAAGTATGTATTGGATGAGTATTAGACAAGTGATCTTGTGACATAAGTGCCGATAGTGATGGAATCGTCACTGGCACATTGCAAATTGTCACAAGAGAATGATTTGGCGATAGTGCCTCAGTCTGTGACGGATAGGTCAAGACACCGGATGTTTGGTTATATCGATTGAATAGAATTGAAGTTTCTTCTATTACTGAATTCGATATAGGAAACCCAAGTCTGGAAATCGGGATCCCTAGACTAGGATTGAGTCTAGTCTGAGCCGTGGAGTCACGAGTATGATTTACGATTTCATATTGATTATGTTTCAGATTTGATACATGTCACTGATATTTGTTACATGCTCTTACATTGTTCATATGATTGCATGTTCGTTGATTTATACTGGGATTATATTCTCACCGGAGTTATCCGGCTGTTGTCGTGTTTGTATGTGTGCATGGCAACAGGTGGGACCGGTTCAGGGTCGAGGAGATGAAGAGAGATCGTGATTAGAGTGGAGACTACGGACTTGATTGAGATAGGGTTTGAACACTTGATTTGTAGTCGTTAAACCTTAGTTTGAATGATTGTATATAGTACAAGACTTGTACTTTAATACTGACATGTATATTAGGATATATTCCATTACGTTCCGCATGTAATAATGTATTTTAAAAAGAAAAAAATTTAGACCTTGTTTACTATAATTGATTAAATTATCCCAAATGATTATTAAGAGAATGATTAGCGTCCGGGTCTCCACAACAGGAGGTATAGGAGAGATAGATCCTTTAGATTGAGATAGGAGCTAGTGAGTGGGGTAGATTGAGTTTTCTTTCCTACTTTTGGTTGCTAGCATGTTCTACTGCTTTATAACACATGTTTATCTGATTTGATTTGAAAACATGTGTTATTGAGAATGAATCAGAACCGATTCTTGATCAGCGGTAAGATGATCCTGAGGAGGACTGAAACGGATTTGTTGTATTTGGTTGCTTACCATTTTGATAATCGGATATGCCTCCTCGAAGAATACCGGAACAGGGTAGCACTTTGAATCCTCCCAATGATGTGACAGCAACACCAATGGAGACCTTACTGAAGAGATTCCAGTCATTCCACCCGCCGACTCTGAAGGGTACTGAGACTTCAGTTGATTGTAAGAGTTGGTTAGACGACATTGAGATGCTGTTTGAATCCTTGGATTATACTGATGAGCGGAGAGTGAAACTGATTGGGCACCAGTTGCACGATGTGGCAAAGAACTGGTGGATTACAATAAAGCGGGCCTTGGAGCATCGAGATATAGTTATTACCTGGAATGTATTTAGAGCTGAGTTTTATCAGAGATTCTTTCCAGTGTCGTACAGGAAGGATAAAGGAGCGGAATTTGCAAACTTCAGGCCGGGGTATTTGTTTTGATAGAGGAGCAGGCTCAAGATGCACCTGATGATGTTGTTGCAGGTAACTATTTTATTTCTGATTATCCTGCATATGTATTGATTGATACTGGTGCATCGCATACATTTATATCTGAGCGATTTGCATTGAGTCATGCATTGCCTATTGAGTCGTTGTCTGTTGTAGTGTCTGTCTCTTCTCCGTTGGGGACAGGTTTGATATCAGTGAAGTCTGTTAAATCTTGTATACTTCAGTACGAGGGGCATGAAATTGAGTTAGATTGTATTGTGCTTGGGTTGTCTGATTTTGAATGTATTATCGGTATCGATATGTTGACCAAGTACAGAGCTACTGTTGATTGTTTCCACAAGATTGTGAGATTCAGACAGGAGATGGCTAATGAGTGAAAATTCTATGGTAAAGGTTCTCGATCTAGAATTCCTTTGATATCCGTATTATCTATGACTCGATTATTGCAGAAGGGAGCGGAAGGATTCCTTGTCTATTCAGTTGATTTACTGAAATCGAGTCCATCATTGGCGGATTTGCCAGTGGTGTGTGAGTTTGCTGATGTCTTCCCAGATGAGATTCCTGGATTGCCTCCAATTCGAGAGATAGACTTCAGTATTGAGTTGATGCTAGGTACAGTTTCGATTTCGAGGGCTCCGTACAGAATGACACCGATTTAATGGAAAGAGTTGAAAGAACAGTTGGAGGATTTATTGGCCAAGGGGTATATAAGACCGAGTGTGTCTCCTTGGGGTGCTCCAGTACTCTTTGTGAGAAAGAAAGACGGTTCGATGAGACTCTGTATCGATTATCGGCAACTGAACAAAGCAACGGTAAAGAATAAATATCCTTTGCCTCGCATTGATGATTTGTTTGATTAGTTGCAGGGTTCATCAGTATACTCCAAGATCGATCTGAGATCTGGATACCATCAGCTGAGAGTCAGGGATTCTTATATCTCGAAGACAGCATTCAGAACCAGGTATGGACATTATGAGTTTATTGTCATGCCGTTTGGGTTGACGAATGCACCGGCTGTATTTATGGGGTTGATGAACCGTATCTTTCAGAGATATCTGGATGATTTTGTGATCATTTTTATTGATGATATCTTGATTTATTTAAAGAATATGATTGAGCATGCTGATCATCTGAGAACTGTGTTGAAAATTCTGAGGGCTGAGAAATTATATGTTAAACTATCGAAATGCGAGTTTTGGTTGAGACATGTTATATTTCTGGGGCATATTATATCCGGAGACGGTATATCAGTGGATCTCAGTAGGGTTGAGGCAGTGATTTCTTGGCCGAGACCGACTTCAGTACCCGAGATTCGGAGTTTTATGGGTTTGGCAGGATATTATCGTCGATTTATTAAAGATTTTTCCAGTATTACCAAGCCGATTACACAGTTGACTCAGAAGAATGCTCCATTTGTTTGGTCTGAAGAATGTGAGACCAGTTTTCTTGAGCTGAAGAAGAGACTGACCAGTGCACCGATATTGACTATCCCCTCAGGTACTGGTGATTTTGTGGTTTATTGTGATGCATCTCATCGAGGATTGGGTTGTATTCAGATGCAGCGAGGACATGTGATTGCTTATGCCTCAAGACAGCTGAAACCACATGAGACTCGTTACCCAATTCATGATCTTGAATTGGCGGCCATTGTCTATGCTTTGAAGATATGGCGACATTATTTGTACGGTGAAAAGTTTGAGATCTATTCTGATCATAAGAGCCTGAAGTATTTATTTTCACAATCCAAATTGAATATGAGACAGTGGAGATGGCTTGATTTATTGAAAGACTTTGATTGTGAGATCAAGTACTATCCGGGGAAATCCAACGCAGCAGCAGATGCACTGAGTCGAAAGGTATGTTCCTTATCCTTATTGACGATTGGTGTTTCGAATTTGATAGAAGATTGCTGTTTGTCTGGATTAGCTTTTGAAACAGATTGTCAGCCTCTGAGATTATGTGCTATTCGAGCTGAATTAGAACTGATATTGATAATCAAAGAGGCACAAAAAATTGATCAGAATGTACAGAATTCGATTGCTATGGTCAGAGCTAGACATCAATAGGAATATCAGGTTCGTGATGGTGTTTTGTATGTGAATAAGCGTATTGTTGTGCCGAATGTTTCAGATTTGAGACAACGAATACTGACAGAAGCGCACAACAGTCGTTTTAGCATTCATCCTGGTGGCAGGAAAACGTATAATGATTTGAAGACAAAATATTGGTGGCAACAGATGAAATCTGATGTTACTAAATTTGTAGCCAAGTGTCTGAATTGCCAACAGGTGAAAGCAGAAAGAAAGAAACAAGGAGGATTGTTACAGAGTTTGTCCATTCCTAAATGGAAATGGGATCACATTTCCATGGATTTTGTGACGCAGTTACCATGTTCCTCCAGAGGTTGCGATGCAATTTGGGTCGTGATTGATCGATTGACCAAATCTGCATACTTTATTCCATAAAAAATGACATACAGATATGACCAAATGGCCGATGTTTACGTCAGAGAGATAATCAGATTGAACGGAGTACCAAAGTCGATTGTTTCAGACCGTGATCCTCGGTTTACTTCGCACTTTTGGCAGAGTTTACAGCAGGCTCTAGGTACGAAGTTACATCTGAGTACCGCATATCATCCACAGACTGACGGATAGTCAGAGCGGACGATCCAGACACTGGAGGATATGTTGAGAACACTAGTGCTTGATTTTAGCACTAATTGGCAGGATGCATTGCCACTTTGTGAGTTCTCGTACAACAATAGCTATCAGACGAGTATTGAGATGGCTCCATTCGAAGCGTTGTACGGAAAGAAATGCAGATCCCCTTTATATTGGGATGATATCTCTGAGGTTCCTGAAATTGGACCTGATATGATCAGAGATATGACGGAAAAAGTGAAGTTGATTCAGAAAAGAATGAAGGCAGCTCAAGATAGACAGGCCAAATATGCCAACATCAGATGCAGACCGTTGGTATTTGATGCAGGAGACAGAGTATTTTTGAAGATTTCACCTTTCAGAGGAGTTGTCAGATTTGGCAAGAAAGGGAAGTTGTCTCCACGATACGTTGGTCCATATGAGATTCTCGAGGAGATAGGAGATCGTGCCTATCGACTCGCATTACCGCCTTCATTATCGGGGATACATAATGTCTTTCATGTATCTATGCTGCGGAAGTATCTCCCTGATGATTCTCACATTATTCTGCCAGACGAGACCGAGTTTGACGAGACTTTGAGTTATGTCGAGAAACCAATCCAGATTATCGATCGAAAGGAAAAGCAACTCAGAATGAAGACAATTCCACTTGTGAAAGTTCAGTGGAGTCGTCACGGTGTCGAAGAAGCTACCTGGGAGACGGATTCGGACATGAGACAGAGATTCCCAGAATTATTTCATTGATGTAAATATTTTATTCAGCTTCTATTATACATTCCTTCTTATTGATATGATTGATTGCCGGTGATTTCGGGGACGAAATCATATCTTAGAGGGGGAGAAATGTAATGCTCGGGATTTGCTACGTTATTAATCTGAAATGATTTGTTGATTAATGGATGTGATTATAGATGGGACGGATTAAACCGGGATAGGCGGAAAGGAGATTTGAATTATGTGTGAGGATGGAGCCTCGCGCATATGCGCGTTCATGCCAGGCGCATATGCGCGGAGTGGGCAGAGCACCTCACGGATATGCGCGACATGAATCCGCCCATGTGCGCGAGGGTACCCGAGAGTTGTGAAGAATTAAAAAGGGCCTCGCGCATATGCGCCGAGTGAGGGCGCGCATATGCGCGAGTCACAGTGATGCTACGCGCCGAGACATTATGTCTCGCGCATATGCGCCGAAGAGGGTCACGCATATGCGCGAGACGTGCAGTTTGAAGAAATGTGCCACATGGCTTTGGCATGCAAATATATACGTACAAATCTTTCATTCCTCCCTCAGAATCAGCAAGAGTCAAGAAATTGTTGCCAGAAATCCTTACGCCTTTTATTTTTGGAATTTTAAGTTTGTGAAAGATCCGTCCGTCCGATTTTGAATCCGACTTCAGTACTGTGCTCCTATCAACACAGGCTACAATTGGACGTAAGTTTTGTTACGTTTTGTTAAGATTTGGAATTATGATATTACCAGAACTGAATATGATTCATATATGATGTTCTTGATATGTTAGACATCGTAGAATCGAAGTCAGATTGAGAAACAGATTGATTATGGAATTGTTATGATTTTTCAGAATATATCGATTGATATTGGACAGATTTGGATTATGGATTGACTACAGATTGTGTTGGATATCAGTTATGGATTGTAATTATTATCTGTTGATATGGTATTGACGGGGATATTCAGATTGTTCCGTTATGCCGTTGATTTTGAATTGAATCCAGATTGATCAAATTGGTGTTGATTTGAGCAGTATATCGATATTGTACTCTTTGATATTGTCTTTGTCAGATTGAGTGTTGACAGACTTTGAATTCCAGACTGGAACGTTGTCTGAACTGCAATAAAAGAAAGGTATAAGTCAATGTGGTACCGGGAGAACGACTCGAGTAGGATATACTTGAGTTTCCCTAAATCACATACTTATTGTTATTATTTACATTGATTTGAATTGATATGCTTGTTCTACTGATTTATAGAAGCATGTATTGGATGAGTATTAAACAAGTGATCTTGTGACATAAGTGCCGATAGTGATGGAATCGTCACTGGCACATTGCACATTGTCACAAGATAGTGAATTGGCGATAGTGCCTCAGTCTGTGACGGATAGGTCAAGACACCGGATGTTTGGTTATATTGATTGAATAGAATTTGAGTTTCTTCTATTACTGAATTCGATATAGGAATGCCAACGTCTGGAAATCGGGATCCCTAGACTAGGATTGAGTCTAGTCTGAGCCGTGGAGTCACGAGTATGATTTACGATTTCATATTGATTATGTTTCAGATTTGATACATGTCACTGATATTTGTTACATGCTCTTACATTGTTCATATGATTGCATGTTCGTTGATTTATACTGGGATTATATTCTCACCGGAGTTATCCGGCTGTTGTCGTGTTTGTATGTGTGCATGGCAACAGGTGGGACCGGTTCAGGGTCGAGGAGATGAAGAGAGATCGTGATTAGAGTGGAGACTACGGACTTGATTGAGATAAGGTTTGAACACTTGATTTGTAGTCGTTAAACCTTAGTTTGAATGATTGTATATAGTACAAGACTTGTACTTTAATACTGACATGTATATTAGGATGTATTCCATTACGTTCCGCATGTAATAATGTATTTTAAAAAGAAAAAGAAAATTAGACTCTGTTTATTATAATTGATTAAATTATCCCAAATGATGATTAAGAGAATGATTGCGTCCGGGTCCCCACAATATGTGTCCATACCAGTTACGATAAGTGTACTCATTTTTAGGTACATAGAAAATACCAAAATCTCTGCCTTTGTTTTTCAATTCAACATTTTTCTCAACTTGAGAGAAATGCTCCTGATATTCATATATCGTACAAGACCTAACAAGAACAATCATTTTAGTCTAGCCTTTGTCTAGATATGTTTGATCATTTTGTTAGTTGGGATGCTATCATTACTACCAAAGCCTCTTGGGAGTTTTTGTAATTCCAACAGTATCTTCAAATTAAAAAAAATTGTTCCAGATTTTGATCATCTCAGATAATTTTTTGTTTCAGAGAGCACTGCTGATGCTCAGATTGTACTATTTCATTCTCAATTTTAAGATTAGCAATTTTTGCCTTTATATTTATACTTAGTCCAAATGTTCCAAGTTAAGCTCAGTATTCTTATCAATAAGATTTATATGCTTAGATTTAACTTTCTCGGATGATTGAGAAAGTCTTTAATACTCACTGGCCATGTTGTTACGTCCAAAAGCCAATCTACTTAAACCACATGCATGCAAACGATTTAAATTGCTTACTTGATTTGTTTAATTTATTTTAAATGCTTACATGATGCATATTATATGGTTAAGGGTCTAATTGCATGATTTTTATGAAAACTATAGATTTTACCCAAATATTCGATCATAGGATGGGGAAAGAAGATCGGGGACGACCAAGATGAAATAAATATTTTTCAATAAATATTTTCGAGGCTTATTAAAATGATTAAATATGATTATATTTTTCTAAAAATGGTATAGTTCAAATTATTTTTCGAGGCGAACTTGATTTTATCTGAGAAGTCGGTTTTGGGTAAACGAGAGACTTTTAAAGATCAAAATTATTATTTTTGAAAATTAATTTTTATAAAATTTTATTTTTCAATTAAATTTGTGTTATTGGGCATAATTTACCTAGGATTAGTAGGCCCAATTACTCTTAAACCCAAGGCCCAAAACCTAAGCCCATTAACATGCAAATTAAAATTTATAAAAAAATATTCCTAGGTCTTTTGTACATCATATCAGCCAAAATCACACACACACAACACACACAATTTTTTAAAACTTTGAGGAGGAGAAAACTAGGAGTCTTCATCGTCCGTTTGTTCTTCTTCTCACTCCACGCCAACGATCGTATATTCGAGCGTTCTAAAACGCAAAGCACGTTTCTAAATTCTTTTGACGCATCATTCAATCCTTATTATGCTTGTTTTAATTATTTTTGCATGAAAAATATTGAAGCATGATTCGTTTAACGATAGGGTAGATATTTTAAACGTAGTGACGATTTTACGCTTGTTTGAAAAACGTTATTATTTCCAAGGGATTGGCTGCCAATGTAGGATGTTTAATGAGTGGAACGTTGACGTGGTCAAGGGTTGGTAAGAGTCCTAGCATGGCTAGGAATCAAGTAGAGCGGCTAGGTTAGTGTCCACGTGAACTAGGACTCTTCGACATGCGTGCTTGGTGGAGCTATGGGCAAGGGGGCCTATGGATCGATTGGAGGTTGGCTACGGTTGGTCAGTAGGGTCCAGTAGAGTCGTAGTTGGGTTCCTGGGCTGCTGGTTCACGGTCGGTCAAAGAAAAGGAAAAAAAAGAAGAAGAAAAAGAGGGCCCGACGTAAGAAGATTGCACAGGGACTTCTCGTGTTGGCTGGGGGCTCGTGCTTGGTCCTGGGGGAGTCCAGGAGGGTCAAGGTTAGGTCTGGTCCTAGGTGGCTCTGTGGTGGCTAAATGGATTTGGGCCGTGGCTCGTTGGGGGCAAGCTAAGGTTTAGATTTTTGAGTTTAATGGGAAAGAGTTCAAACCATGGTCCACGGGGGTTGATTCATGGTTCACGAGGGTAGTTTAGCTATAAAAAGTTTGTGTTTAAAGTTTGGGAAAAAAATAATAAAATTGGGTTTAATTCGGAATTAAAACGCTTCAAGAATTATTAATTAAGGAATTAAATCAAAAAGCCCGAGTTTACGTTAAATAAAAATATTAAAAATTTAGTTTAAGCTTAAATAATTATTTGGGATTGTCTCGAGTCAATAAAAGTGAGAAAAACTCAAAATCAAGAATTTTAGGGTGCAGGGGAAAAACAGTCATTTTACACCTAGGTAGTGCAAAAAGGGTTGGCAGTGTCCTGAGGGATCATAACACATGTTAAATGATATTCTATAAAGTTTAAGATGAAATTATGAGAATTTATGATTTATGATAAAGATGTGCAATTTTTACTGTTAAAAATGTCATTTTTCGAATGTGGAAAGGACACGATATTTTACGATTAAAAAGAAAATGAAAAATATTTTGAAGGATGTGAATTGACTGTGACAAAAAAGATATGATATATGATTTTTGGGAATATCGTAAGGGAGAAGGCCTAGAGGGAGCCCGTTTACAAGAGAAGGCCCCAGAAGGAGCCCAACGATCGTATTTCCATTTTACATCGGTGCCTATTGCCCATCCCCATGCGCAATGGTGAGCTAAGACTGATCAGTCAACTAGAAGATAAAGCTAGTCACTTTCAAGGATCAAACTTCACCCAAAGTTATAAATGATTGAAAGATTTACGATTTATGATTTATTTATGTTTACAAGTTTATTTTAAATAAAATTTTTATTTTAATGCATGTTCCTGTATATGCATTTTTTGTTACTACTGTTTAGAACGTGCTGATTCATTAGACTCACTTGGTTTGAATGCTGCAGGTGATGATGTTATTGAGGGAGGTGTCGTTTGAGTGGATCGAGTCCGGCAATACACTTTCGAGAGATTTTATTTTCCGCATTAGTTTGATAGTAAAAGTTTTAAATATTGTTAATGATTTATTAGAGATTTTTATGCTTTATTTTGAAGTTAATTTGGATCATGTTAAAAAGGTGGAAGTTGGATTTTTGTTAATTGATGATTTAGAGATTTTATGCACTTAAAATTTTAAATGTAAAATTAAGCTTTTGGCTATGAAAATTTTGAGTTATTTAATTGTAAAGTTCAAATGTTATGTGTTTTTTTAAAAAAAATTAGTAGGATTTAAAGTTAAAAAGTAGTGGACGTTTCACATGTCATATAGTCCTATGAAAAGATCTTCTCATGTAAATTCAATAGAATTAAAATCAAATACCTCCTCACCGATTGACTCCAATTATGCATCTACCATGATAAACTAACTTCTTCCTCATCACTGCTACTATTCGAACTATCTGATTTAGATGATCCAAATGTTTCTTTATTTGGAACCCGCAAGTGTACGGTGTCAGGTTCAGTACTGGGTGGAGCACGGATGTCTATCCCACATGGAGTGAAATTTAATTATACATTAATTACCACAATTAAAATAATCAAACTTTATTTAGAAAATTCACTATACTTTTTGTTGTTAAATATGAACTAAAATTAATGAAAGGGCGCAAACATTTTAAAATCAGTGAGAATAGGAATTTAGAGATACGATTTCACTTGGTCTTAACTATATTAAATTATCATTGACATCAATATTTATAACCCAAGAATTCTCAATTATTTCTACTACCTTTCCCAAGTGGTGCGTAGAAATCAATTATCTAAGTCAATTTCAATTTCCCAATCAAAAATCAAACAATAAGTAATTTCAATTGCACAATAATTCTTTTAATGTATTCATTGGAGTTATAGGCCTTCCGAGCTCTATAAACACCAGTGATATATTTTTCTATAGTCCTATTCAAAATTCCCTCTCCCGAGTGATAGATCTCAAATAAATATGACAATTCAATTATTGATCAAGTAGTTGGACGCAATAAAATCCGGAAAATATAAACACACAAGAAGAACTTTGCATATAACAATAAAAAATTAATAAATAAATATTCGACCAAGCTACTCGTCCTCTAGATTAAAGAAATTAGTTCATAACGGAGAAACGATAAAATAAATTCATGTTTTCTGACATCACTAATAGACTAAAATTAAGTGAAAAGAAGGGAAGAAGAATCGAATCAGAATTGTGACTCCTTCATCGGTAGATGCGCTTTTCGTCTTCGTTCTTCGTTCTCGTTCTCTAGATTTTTTTGTTTGTGACTACGGCTCTCCCCCTTTTTCTTTTCGTGGCTATGGTTTAAATTATTATAAGTGCGTGAATAGTTTCAAAAGCCCAAGAAACGACCGCAAAATTTTGCGTTTCTTGCTGCGTGTTACTGCTTTCTGCAGCTGTGGGCGCGGGTTTTTGCACAGCCGCGTTCGTGCTACTGTTCACGAAATAATTTTTTTCCTCTTGCGCTTCCTCTGCTTTTGGAACGACCCTTACATTTTATTTTGAAATTCTACTAAATTTTTTTTATATCCATTAATTTGAAAACAAACAATTGAAAATAGCTTTAGATTTCCATAAATCAAAATATTTAACAATTTAAATCTCAAGTGCATAGAATCCCTAAAATCATCACTTACCAAAATTTAACTTCTACCTTTAACATGATCAAAATTAACTTCAAAATAGAGCATAAAATCTCCAATAAAATCCTTAACAAAATCTTTTAAACTTTGTCTAGCAATCTAGTGCGGAAAATAAAGTCATTCGGGAGTGTACTGCTGTATTCGATCCACTCAAGCGTCAACGCCTCCCTAAATATCATCACCTGCAGCATTCAAACCTAGTGAGTCTAATGACTCAGAACGTTCTAAACATGACTAACAAGTAATACATTTACAACCACATGCATTGAAATCATACAAGTTTCAGTCATAATGTCAACTCTAAGTGAATCTCCACTAGGAACACATAGTCGATCTCGATACTTAACAATGCCATCCTCGACTGAATATAACATGCTTCCCCTCGATTCATCTCGTTGTCTCCATTTCTGTATTTGCTCACCATCAGACTATCCGGCTCGATACCTATCTCGTAGAGTAGACTGTAGTGTCAAAGTTACGAGATTAGGGGCCTCTCCCCTAGCATAAACTTCAAGATCAAATCGCTGAATTTCAAATTGCAGAGGCTTCTGTACTGATAAATGTGACAAGACTTTCCCCTTTCTACTCAAATCATCTGCAACTACATTAGCTTTTCCGGGATGGTTTTTAATGTCACAATCGTAGTCCTTAACAAGCTCTAGCTACCATTTTTGTCTCATATTAAAGTCCTTTTGGGTGAAGAAATATTTAAGGCTTTTATGGTCCGTGAATATTTTGCATTTCTCACCATACAAGTAGTGCTTCCAAATTTTCAACGCAAATAATACTGATGCTTGCTCAAGATCATGTGTCCTATAATTCTTTTAATGTACTTTCAACTATCTTGACGCATACGCTATGACCCTCTCATGCTGCATAAGAACTGCTCCCAATCCTAGCTTCGAAGCGTCGTCATACAACACATATTCCCCTTGTTCTGTTGGCATCGCTAGTACTAGCGTGGTAGTGAGTGCTTGCTTCAACTGATCTAAACTCTTTTGACATTCTGTTCCCCATTAAAATTTCGCATTCTTTTTCGTCAAAGATGTCAAGGGTACTGCAATGGACGAGAAACTCTTGATGAATTTACGATAATAACCGGCTAAACCCAAGAAACTACGTATTTTCATCACACTTTTAGGCACTGGCTACTGCTTGACTGACTCGACCTTAGATGGGTCGACTTCTACTCCTTCTTTAGACACAATGTGGCCTAAAAATGCCACCCTCTCTAGCCAAAACTTGCATTTGCTTTATTTTTCATATAATTTCCGCTCTCGTAGAACTTGCAAGGTCGTCCTCAAGTGCTGATCATGCTCATCACGGTTCGTGGAGTAGATCAAGATATCTTCAATAAAAACAATAATGAACTGATCGAGATACGATTGAATTACGTGATTCATGAGATCCATGAAGATCGCTAGGGCGTTAGTCAGCCTAAATGGCATCACTAAAAACTCATAATGTACATAATGTGTTCGGAACGCTGTCTTATGTACTTCCGTCTCCTTAACCCTCACTTGGTGATATCCAGACCTAAGATCTATATTTGAAAATGCCGAAGCTCCTTGCAATTATTCAGATAAATCATCGATTCGAGGTAATGGATACTTATTCTTCATTGTCACTCTATTCGACTGTCTGTATTCGATGCACAGTCTAATGCTCCCATCTTTTTTCTTAACAAATAACACTGGCCCGCCCCATGTAGAGAAACTAGAGCAAATAAATCCCTTGTCTAACTGCTCTTGATTTTTATCTTTTAATTCCTTCATTTCAGCAAGTGCTAATCGATATGGTTCCTTAGAGATAGGCACTAGACCGGGCATTAACTCAATAACAAATTCTACTGCTCTTTTAGGTGTAATACCAGTAACATCGTCAGGTAACAGGTCATGAAAGTCCTTAACTACTTTCACCTCCTCCATAGATTGACTGTCAATGTCGCTAGATTAACTCCTCGCTCCGCTCCCTCCCACCATAAGGATGCGTCTCCCTTCAGCAAATAGATGTACAAGGAACTCGGTCAGCGTCCGCCATATCCATATAACGAAAAATAACCTCCAATGATCGAATCCATCCCTCAGCAACGAATGGATCAGTAGTGCCATGAAAATCCTTAGGGTTCATCCTCCTAAATTGCTCATAGATAGCTTCCGGTTGTCCCGTCATACTATTACCCTCGTGCTGCTCTAGTAAACGAGCCATACCTGCTAGTACACGTGCACTAGCATTCTGATTAGGTGGAGGCTGTTGAATCTCTTCCTCCTGTCTAACCAATTATCCCTACGTATAACTTGTGTAGGAGGCATCTCTGTACAATTCTTCCCATCCACGTGACAAACATGCACTTAACATTTTAAAATAGTATGCATCTACCCTCTATATCATGCATCATGAAAGCATTAAAGGAATTTTAGCATATATAATATAAAGCAGTAAAAACTCACATACTTGAGGCGTGACTTTTTGAGCTTTTCGGAGTAGCAGTACACAACCCTTTGGGGATCCTTCGCTCTGATACCAACTGAAACGACCCTTAATTTTTACTTTGAAATTCTATTAATTTTTTTTATATCCATTAATTTGAAAACCAACAATTGAAAATAACTTTACATTTCCATAAATAAAAATAATTTAACAATTTTAATCTCAAGTGCATAAAATCCCTAAAATCGTCACATACCAAAATTTGACTTCTACCTTTAACATGATCAAAATTAACTTCAAAATTAAGAATATCCTTAACAAAATCCTTTAAAATTTTCCTAACAATCTAGTGTGGAAAATAAAGTCCCTCGGGAGCGTACTGCTTTACTCAATTCACTCAAGCGTCAGTGACTTCCTCAATATCATAACCTGCAGCATTCAAACCTAGTCAGTCTAATGACTCAGCATGTTCTACTACTTAGCCATCGGTGACACCTGACCATAGCCGATCCTAGACCAGTCTCAACCCCAACCAAGCCAGCCCCGAGCCGCGTGGATCACGCTGCAGCCTCCTGCACCAGCAACAGCCGCACGAGATCTCCATTATGCGCCTAGGATTCCTTACTAGGCTAGGACTCTTCACTCGAGCCACCACAGAGCCTAAGCCCTCTGGACCATCCCTGAACCACCCTCAGATCCTGCTGGACTCGCCTAGCCAGTCCCAGCCAAGCCACCCCTTCCCGAAACTACATCAGCTGCGCGAGCGCATGCAAGGGCCGCGTCCAGGCCCTCATGGAATCTTCCTAGCCTCTCTACCAAGCCACACACTGGCCCTGACCCAAGCCCGATGCGCTGCCTCCCCTAAATTGAGCCATAGGTCCCATGAAAAGCACCCAAACCCTATGATCTTCTAGCCATCCCTCACGCAGCCCTTTTGTTTCTAGTCCAGCCCTCGTTTCCCCTTAATTTGTTCATGTTATATACATTAAAAATCCTATGTTGGCAGTGTACTCATTGGAAATCATGACACGTTCATATATACGTAAAAACTTTCAAAAAATAGTCGTCGAAATGTTTACCAATTTAAACTCCAATATTTTTCAAGCAAAATAAACAAAACATGCATATCATGGATTGAATGATGTGTCAAGGGAGTTTAGAAGCGTGCCTTTGTATTTTAAAACGCTCGAATACGCGATCGTCGGCGAGAGGCACGAGAAGGGACAAAGGGCGGCGAAAACCCTAGCTTTTTCTCCTTGAATTTTTTTCAAAAATTGGTGTGTGTTGTTTCTGAAATATCGGCTGGTTTAAGCTTCAAAATAAACCTAGGTTTGTATTTTTTTTATAGATTTTTAATTTGCATGTTAATGGGCTTAGGTTTTGGACCTTCAAGTGTAGGAGCAATTGGGCCTACTCAATTTAGTTAAACTGGGCACAATACCCTTATTTAATTGAAAATAAAAGTTTATAAAATTTAATTTTCAAAGATAATGCATTTTATATTTTAAAATGTCCATTGTTTGCCCAATACTGGCTTCTCGGATAAAATCGAGTTTGTCTCGTAAAATAATTTGAACTCTAAATTTTTTTTAGAAAAATTTAATTATTTATTCATATTTAGAAGCCTTGAAATATTTAATGAAAAATATTTATTTTTATCTCCGTCGTCTCCTGTCTCTTCTCCTCGGGTTATTATCGAATATTCGGATAAAATCTACAATTTCGGGAAATCATACCATATAATCATGCAATCATATCCTTAATCGTATAATATGCATCAAGTGAGAATTTAAAATCAATTAAATAAAATAATTATGTAATTTATTTCATTTGCATGCATGTAGTTTACGTAAGTTTGTTTTTGGACGTTACAACTTTCTTGTTCGGCCCTTCATTCTTACACTTCAAATTTTAGTTTATTCCGCGTTAGTCACAAGTTATGCGCCAATGCTTGATTCCTGCAGTTACATAAACAACGGACAAAAACACCTAAATATGCTCGATAACCATATACTTTCATGCCAATTCCTTGGGTAATTTAAGTGCAAAACTTGCACGTATGAAATCTCTCCAAACTTAAAGTTTGCTTATCCCGAGAAAATTGTAAAAAAATACATTCAATGTTGTTCTAGAAAGTTAACAAAATGCAAACGGTAGAAGAGCGTAATCACTATGGCCTCGAATATCACATGTCTAAGGCTTTCACGTTTGATGCATGTGCACATTACTTAACAGTTCACGTGTGTGTGTGAATCACCAATCTCATCTACCTAACCCAACATAGCGATAAATTTAAGCTTCTATTTTACCTCATAGAAACATAGAACGTTTAACTAAAGTGTCAAACTATCATCCATGGAAATAATTATCTACGCACACAGATCATTAAGACTTTTGATTAAACATTTGTTTCAAAAGATACTAAGGAGAATCATACCAAAGTGTAATGTGATGTCATGAGATTTGTATGTCTAAATGGTCAAATTCCATACTCGATGACAGTGCTTTTGAAGTGTCCATAAGCTTAAATTTAACGACTCTTCTCCACTAATATATTGGAAATGCGTGACTCGATTTATAGGTCTTGTAAGATTATATCGTTAGGTTACGGTTTACGACTTTAATAAAGGTATGGATGAAACGTCTGCTTAATCGTTTTCTTAAACGTGCTAAATTTTTTTTTCTTTTTTCAAACCTCACATAGCATTTGGCCGAATCATAAAATATTTCGGAACCATTTTAAAAGTAAAACAACCAAATATTTTGTCAACCCAAAAAAATTATTTGAAAATTATAGCCCATACTATAACCTCTCAAAACCACTCATAAATAAATCGTCGTAAAAATATCTTTAACATAACTTAAAATCATAAATCATAACTAGTGTGAAAAACTAGCATCGGTTTTGGGGTTATGTGCACCTTCAGTCCAGCAAAGTCAAGCATCAAAACCTCCATTAGCATTATTATCATAATTACCTGCATCAATCACACTTAGTGAGTTTAAAGACTCAACACACCATAATCTTGATAACAACATAATATATATATAGATAACATAAAACAGTGAAAAATACTTATACTTAAAATATCGTTTTCATGAATATACATAAACTTTAAACATAACCATTTTTGTAAACATTTTCATGATGCAAAAACTTTAAATAAAACCATTTTCATAATGATGCATCAACCTCAAACATAAACATTTTCATAAACTTTTCATAAACTTTTTCGTAAACTTTTTCGTAAACATTTTCACATCACCCTCAATATATTCATACGAACATACATACCTTAAACCTCAACATTTTTTTTCCACATTCATAACATGTATCCTTTTATCATGATCATAAGCATTTTCCTTTATTGAATTCTGATCGTTAATTGTGACTTTCCTCAATCCTCAAAAGTCGATGGATCCATCAACATGAAACCATAGTACTGGGCGGCGGGGACATCAGCGACATAAGATTGTCAATTGAGCCTTGGCCTATCCTCAATCATATCCTCATATCCTCATATCCTAATTTGTCGATGGATCCATCTACATGAAACAACAGTACTGGGCGGCGGGAACATCATCGACATAAGATCGCCAACTGAGCCTTGGCATATCCTCAATCATATCCTCATAGTCACAATTACTTCACTTCCTTCAACGTTTTACATTTTCATCACTTTATAAAAATCACTAATTTAATATCCTTTTTTTAAAAAAAACAAGTATGCAAAATTTCTTTTAACATTACCGTTGCCTCATAAAAATCCGTAAACATTTTAAAAGAAAGCTTTTAACATATAAAAAATCCATAAATCTTTTAAATAAACATTTCAACATCATAAACCTTTAAAATATACATTTAAATCATAAACATTTAAAATAAACATTTGAAACGTCTGCTTATTCGTTTTCTTAAAAAGTACTAGAAATTTTTTTTTCAAGCCTCACATAGCATTTGGCCGAATCATAAAATATTTTGGAACCATTTTAAAAGTAAAACAACCAACTATTTTATCAACCCAAAAACATTATTTGAAAAGTATACCAATACTATAACCTCTCAAAAACCACTCATAAATAAATCGTCGTAAAAATATCTTTAACATAACTTAAAATCATTACGTAAACTAGTGCGGAAAACAAGCGTAGGTCCTCGGGTTATGTGCACCTTCAGTCCAGCAAAGTCAACCATCAAGACCTCCATTAACATTATTATCATAATCACCTGCATCAATCACATCTAGTGAGTCTAAAGACTCAACACGTAATACGTAATACTTGATAACAAGTAATACGTAATACAGTTAACATATAACAGTGAAAAATATTTGTACTTAAAATATCATTTTCATGAAGATGCATAAACTTTAAACATAACTATTTTTATAAATATTTTCATGATGCATAAACTTTAAATAAAAACATTTTCCAAAATGATGAATCCTCTTTAAACATAAACATTTTCATATCAACATAAACATATTCATATTCATATCTATACCTATATCCATATTTGTATCCATATTCATATTCATATTTATATTCATATTAACATATTTATATTCATATTCGTTTTTTTGTTGAATTCAGATCGTGATTGTGACTTTCGTGTTCATATACGTGTTGGGCGATGGATCCATATACATATAACCACAGTACTGGGCGGCGGGGAACACCAGCAATACTCTCACCGGTCAGCTGGGCCCTGGCCTTACGTATTAACATATCATCGTATACATATACATATACATTTTCGTATCAAAGGAAACACGATCGTCGGGCTCCCACTGGGTCCATAACCCTCACGAAATTTCCAACATATCATCGTATTAGTCACAATCCCATCACGTCCTTCAACATATTATCATCACTTAACAAAAATCATGCATATACGTATCGTTTTTATTTTTTAAACAAAGCATGCAACAGATCTTTTAACTGTCCATAATTAATCCATAAAAATCCATGAACATTTAAAAATCACGATTTAACATCTAAAAATTCATAAACATCCATAAATATTTTAAAATAAAATTTTTACATCATAAACCTTTAAAGTAAACATTTAAATAATAAACATTTAAAATAAACGTTTTGACATAAAAATCCATAAACATATAAAATTCCATAAACATTTAAAATAAATATTTTAACATTTAAACATTAAAAATAATCATATTAGCTTATAAAACAGCATTCAGGACACTGCCATGACGTTTACTAATTTTAAGTTGTAAAAAGATCGTTTTACCTTTGGACGTAAAATTTCACATTTTTGACTTTTTCTTAATTTCATTGACTCTAACATGTCCCAAATAATTTTTTAAGCTTACATGAATTTTCTCATATTTTTATTTAGCTTAAATCGAGAACATTTAAATTAATCTTTTAAATATGAAGTATTAATGCGTTTTAATCCCGAATTAAGCCAAACCTTAATATAAAATTCCCAAATTAAAAACTTAGACTTTTAATAATTATTTCAGTTTAAACCTAATTTTTCATAATTTTATTCCGCCCAAAACTAGGTGTTTCAATTAATTGGTTAATTAACGTTTCGTACGGCGATTAAATCCCGAATAAATCCAAAACTCGTTATTTTGATCCCAAATTTTTAACATAACCTTTGTATGATTTATTCTACCCTTCGAAGTCATGAACCATACCCGTGGACCCATGGATTTAATTTTATTTCTTTAATTTTCGAAATTGACACATAATCGAACCACCCGAGCCATCTCCCACAATACTCGAGCCACGCACGAGCCACTTCAAGCCAAACCCTAGCCAACCCACCTAAGGACCCTCCGGACCAAGTCCAAGCCCATAAACCTAGCCCTGGCACGCCCAAACCCTGCTGGACAATAGACCCAATTGCATGAGTGTGTGTGCGTGAGTCTCTTTTTAGTGTTACGACTCCTACCTTGTCTAGGACACTTCCAGCTGGTTAACCATCGACCCCTCTCGACCCTTACTGACCCTAGACCAGTCCCAGACCCGAGCCACCGCAAGCTCGAGCCCCTGAGCCACGCACAAAACTTCTGAACCAGACAGCAGCCTCACGCATACACTTGTTGCCCTGCCTTTTCCTCACGTTTTGCACGAGCCACAGCGCACCCACTTGCACCAACCCCTAGCCCGACCCCTTCCCATGACCCTAGGACCCTTATGGACCAGCCAGGCTTGCGCCCAGGCCAGCCGCAAGCCGCTACTTCCTGCTGTCAAACCTACAGCTCGTGTGAGGAGTCCAAGCTCTTCGGGACTCCTCCAACGCTGCGAGCAAGGGGTCGTAGCCATGATAGGACCCTTCCTGACCCTGACCCACATCCCTTAGGACCCAACCCCCAGACCTGGTCGAGCCCAAGACCCCATGCATAGTGATCGAGTCTCATGAAATTTGCACAATTCTTACAAACTCACGGCTTTCTCTTTTTGTTTCTGTTTTCTTCCTACGGTTCCAGCCTAGTTTTCTTTATTGTTTATCATGTTTTTGGCTATAAACCATTCCCTAATAATACCCTATCCATGGCAGCCCCTTAAACAAAATAAAAACATGAATTGGGAAGAAAAAATCACAAGTAAATCACATTCATGTACATAGCTACGAAAATAACAACTTGTGTGTCTGTTTTCAATCAAAATATGCTTAAACAATTACTATGGTGTGATAGATATTTGAAGAAAGAATATGGCGTGCCTTTGCGTTTTAAACGCACGATTTAACGTTGACGAATCGAAGAACGATGACGAGGGGACCTTGGCTTGAAGAACTATGAAGAACTTGATGTTTTCCCTTCAAATCTCCTTGTGGGTGGCCGTGTAAAGCTTGAAGAAAGATTTTTAATTTTATGGGGTGTGGGGCGTGAGTTGTATATGGTGTAGGGTAGGTTTTGTGTATTTTATAGTAAATAAATCACTAATTAAATTTTAGGCCCATTAAGAAGGTTAATTAGGCCCAATTAGTCCATTAGTGTTTAATTAAAAATATTTAAAATAATTTTGTTTAAATAAGTTTGTGAATTTATTAGCTGGGTTGATAAAACGTTTGTATTTTTGTTGAAAATCCAACACCGATAAAATTTACGTCCCGGCGTATAAAATCACTTCAAAACCGCTTATTTTCAAAAATAAAAAAAGCATCACCCATATTTTAAATAATCAAAAACAATTATTTAATAAAACATTTTTTAATTTTCAGCCCTCGGTCTTCGTTCATCGATCGCAACTCGAACAACTTTTTAAAAATACAATTTAATGCAACCATGTAGAAAAATATATTTTAAACATGCAAATATGCACAAAATAATGCAATTAAAACATTAAATTAAAATACAAGAGAATTTAATAATTGCATGCATGTGGTTTGCGTGGGCCTTTAAATTTTCGGGGGGTTACAATCTTCCCCCCTTAAATTGAATTTCGCCCTCGAAATTCGCTTATCCTTAGTAACCCAAAGTTTAGACTTAGTTCTAGTATCTTAAAAATCCACGTTTCCGCTGCGCTACTCTATTAAAACTTAAATTCTAGAATGTCCTTACGTCTACTAAATTCCAATTAATTTTTCCTTCTAAATCCTCATTTGTAATTCGCAACTTAAAAAGACCCATAACGACTTAGTGATGTGCTATTATAACCTCGAATTTCAATTTTTCTTATAATTCCCAATATTAAAAGACGGATGACCATACTTATCGTATATTATTTTTCTTATTTTATATCCAAAATATTCATCAACTTATAATATTTCAATCTTAAAATCCCAAACGCATCCGCTAACGCTTAGATTTTCAAGCCTAGTATTATTTCATCCTTAAAAACCCTTGATTCAAATTTCTTATAACGTTATAACCTAAGATATCTCAATGTTCTAAATATCCTTTCGAGCCCAAATAATCAAAATTCTTATCATTTAACTCATTCAATTATCACTTATTGCTAAACTAGTCCCCAAATTTCTTAAAAATTGCAAAATTAATTTTTAATTTCCTCAAAAATTATCCAATTGGTCCTAAATTTCGAAAATTCTACATTTAACGCATAAGTTTTTTTTGCATTCTTAATTTCCTTCTACATGTTTCCCATAACATAATTTCGATAAATTTAAGCTTATTTACCTAAAAATCAATTCTCATAACCAGTCTTACCTTTCATCAAAACTTAAAATCCCAATTTATACATTTCTATACTCCCAAAGTCGTTACAAATCCTCGAATCATTATTACTTATGAGTAATTCCCAAAAATTAATTCAACTAGTAACCACGAATCATAAATATTTTCTTAGAAAATCTACATATCCCAAAAGCATTCATAATATTCACGATTAACTTATGGCCCAAAAAGTACAACGTCAATACTAAAACCCAAAAAATCAACATAGTCCAATTCCACCATAAAACCAACATGCGTTAAAATCAAATAATTTCTTATTTCATATCGTAACACGTATAAAAATTCTAAGCATATAAAACATATATCCTCATAATGCTATTAAACATGGGACATAAATATATATGTTCATGTAATTATGCATGTAACATCTTAAAATCATATAAAGCATGTAAAACTTACAATTTGAGGCTTGACGACTGAGCTTCCAGGCACCGATGGTGGCACAACCCTTTACAGAAACATTGCTCTGATACCAACTAAAACATCTGCTTATTCGTTCTCTTAAAAAGTACTAGAATTTTTTTTTTCAAATCTCACGTAGCATTCGGCCGAATCATAAAATATTTTAGAACCATTTTAAAAGTAAAACAACCAACTATTTTATCAACCCAAAAACTTTATTTGAAAAGTATAACCCATACTATAACCTCTCAAAAACCACTCATAAATAAATCGTCGTAAAAATATCTTTAACATAATTTAAAATCAGGAATCGTAAACTAGTGCGGAAAACTAGCGTAGGTCCTGGGGTTATGTGCACCTTCAATCCAGCAAAGTCTACCATCAAGACCTCCATTAACATTATTATCATAATCACCTGCATCAATCACACCTAGTGAGTCTAAAGACTCAACACGTCATATCTTTGATAACAAGTAATACGTAATACAGTTAACATATAACAGTGAAAAATACTTGTACTTAAAATATCATTTTCATTAAGATGCATAAACTTTAAACATAACCATTTTCATAAACATTTTCATGATTCATAAACTTTAAATAAAAACATTTTACAAAATGATGCATCCTCTTTAAACATAAACATTTTCATAAACTTTTTCCTAAACATTTTCTTATCAACATAAACATATTCATATTCACATCCATATCCATATTCGTATCCATATTCATATTCATATTTATATTCATATTAACATATTCATATTCATATTCATGTTTGTTGAATTCAGATCGTGATTGTGACTTTCGTGTTCATATATGTGTTGGGCGATGGATCAATTTAAATGTAACCACAGTACTCGACGGCGGGGAACACCAGCAACACTCTCACCGGTCAACTGAGCCCTGGCCTTACGTATTAACATATCATCATATACATATACATATACATATCCGTATCCAAGGAAACACGATCGTCAGGCTCCCACTGGGACCATAACCCTCACGAAATTTCCAACATATCATCGTATTAGTCACAATCCCTTCATGTCCTTCAACATATTATCATCACTTAACAAAAATCATGCATATACGTATCGTTTTTATTTTTGAAACTAAGCATGCAAAATATCTTTTAAATGTCCATAATTAATCCATAAAAATCCATGAACATTTAAAAATCACGATTTAACATCTAAAAATTCATAAACATCCATAAATATTTTAAAATAACATTTTTACATCATAAACCTTTAAAGTAAACATTTAAAATAAACGTTTTGACATAAAAATCCATAAACATATAAAATTCCATAAACATTTAAAATAATCATTTTAACATGTAAACATTCATAAACATTAAAAATAATCATATTAGCATATAAAACAGCATTCAGGACACTGCCATGACGTTTACTAATTTTTAGGTGTAAAAAGACCGTTTTACCCGTGTACGTGAAATTTCACGTTTTTTACTTTTTCTTAATTTCATTGACTCTAACCTGTTCCTAATAATTATTTAAGCTTACAAGAATTTTCTCATATTTTTATTTAGCTTAAATCGAGGACTTTTAAATTAATATTTAAAATATGACATATTAATGCGTTTTAATTCCGAATTAAGCCAAACCTTAATATAAAATTGCCAAATTAAAAACTTAGACTTTTAAAAATTATTTCAGCATAAACCTAATTTTTCAAAATTTTATTCCGCTTAAAACTAGGTTTTTCAATAAATTCGTTAATTAACGTTTCGTGCGGCGATTAAATCCCGAATAAAACCAAAACTCGTTATTTTGATCCCAAATTTTTAATATAACTTTTTTATGATTTATTATACTCTTCCAAGTCATGAACCACATCCGTGAACCCATGGATTTAATTTTAGTTCTTTAATTTTCGAAATTGACACATAATCGAACCACCCGAGCCATCTCCCACAATACTCGAGCCACGCCCAGCCACCTCGAGCCAAACCCTAGCCAACCCACCTAGGAATCCTCCTAACCAAGCCCAAGCCCCTAAACCTAGACCTGGCTCGTCCAAACCCTGCTGGACAATAGACCCAATTGCATAAGTGTGTGTGCGTGAGTCTCCTTTTAGTGTTAGGACTCCTACCTTGTCTAGGACACTTCCAGCTGGTTAACCATCAACCCCTCTCAACCCTTACTGACCCTAGACCAGTCCCAGACCTGAGCCACCGCAAGCCCAAGCCCCTGAGCCACGCACGAAACTCCTGAACCAGACAGCAGCCTCACGCGTACACTTGCTGCCCGGCCTTTTCCTCACGCTTTGCTCGAGCCACAGCGCACCTACTTTCACCAACCCCTGGCCCGACCCCTTCCCATGACCCTAGGACCCTTATGGACCAGCCAGGCTCGTGCCCAGGCCAGCCGCAATCCGCTACATCCTGCTGTCAAACCTACAGCTCGCGTGAAGAGTCCAAGCTCTTCGGGACTCCTCCAACGCTGCGAGCAAGGGGTCCTAGCCTTCCTGACCCAGACCCACGTCCCTTAGTACCCAACACCCAGACCTGGTTTAGCCCAAGACCCCATGCATAGTGATCGAGTCTCATGAAATTTGCACAATTCTTACAAACTCACGGCTTTCTCTTTTTGTTTCTGTTTTCTTCCTACGGTTCCAGCCTAGTTTTCTTTATTGTTTATCATGTTTTTGGCTATAAACCATTCCCTAATAATACCCTATCCATGGCAGCCCCTTAACCAAAATAAAACCATGAATTTGGAAGCAAAAATCACAAGTAAATCATGTGGATGTGCATAGCTACGAAAATAATAATTTGTGTGTCTGTTTTCATTCAAAAAATGCTTAAATAAACATTTCAACATCATAAACCTTTAAAATATGCATTTAAATCATAAACATTTAAAATAAACATTTTAACATATTAAATCATAACCTTATAAAATAACATTACAACATCATAAACCTTTAAAATATGCATTTAAATCACAAACATTTAAAATAAATATTTTAACATATTAAATCATAACCTTATAAAATAACATTTTGACGTAATAAATCGTAAACATTTAAAATTTTGAATTTGACATAATAAATCATAAACATTTAAAATCCATGTCATAAAAATTCATAAACGGTTGAAATAATCATATTAGCATATAAAACAGCATTCAGGACACTGTCATGACGTTTACTAATTTCTATGTGTAAAATGACCGTTTTACCCCTGGACGTAAAATTTCACGTTTTTTAATTTTTCTTGATTTCATTGACTCTAACATGTTCCAAATAATTATTTAAGCTTAAATTAAAATTCTCATTATTTTATTTAGCTTAAAAACTAGGATTTTCAATTAATCTTTAATTAATCGTTTTGACGGTGTTTTAATCCCGAAAAACCCCAAACATTAGAATAAAATTTCTAAACTTAAAACTTAGACTTTTAATAGTATTTTAGCCCTTATGAACCATGGCTCGACGCCCGTGAGCTATGTTTCAAATATTTTGCTTTAAAAAAACTTTGACCCCGAGCCATCTTTCGATTTTCTCGAGTCACCCCCGAACCATGTGGACCCAAAACCTGACCAACATCCTAGAGTACCCTACTGAACTTTTAAATCACTTAAAAACCTTCCTAACCGAAAAAAACGAAGCCCCAACTCCCGACCCCAAATCTGGCAGAGAACCCCACTAGTGATAGGACTATCCCTTTTTGCTTCCAGGACCTTGCCAGCAAGCCCAGGCCCTAAACCACTCACTCTCACACCTTCCTAAGACTCTAAAGCCTCGCCCTAGCCCAGCCCCTGAGCCCTGAACCGAGACCTTCCACACCTGCAAGCCGCGCGAAGCCTGCACAATTCTGTGCAACTTCTCAAGTAGGAGTCCTTGATTGCAAGGACTCCTCCCAGCCATTCTAATCCAAGTCCTAGCTTGGATAGGACTCTCCCCTTGACACAACCAGACCCTAGGCCAGCCCTGAACCCAAGCCAAGACCAGCCCCCCCCTAGAACATGGAAGCCGAACTCCCAAAGCCCCATGACAGAAAAAACAAATTCTGCGCATAGCTTGTGGTGCAGCAATTTGTGTGATTTTAGGACCATTTAAAATCGTGTAACAACGTCTCTTGATCATAACCTAACATCATGGCAGCCTCTTACAACATAAAACATGAATTTAAATCATAGAACCATGAGTTTACCTCTTGTGCATGCCATAAATCCGAAAAATACAGAAAAATATGTTCATGTTCTTCATGCATACAATATTTAAAACAATTATATGATATGATGGATAGAAAAGGAGATGTATGACGTGCCTTTGCGTTTTATACGCACGAATTTATGTTGACGACGAAGAACGGGGCAAGACCTTGGCTTGACACTACTTTGAACCTTCGAATTCCTCCATAATAAATTGTGTGTGTATCTTGTATAGGGAGTGGGGAGAGTTTTGAGTTGGTTGGAGTGTGTGGCCGTGAGTATGGTATAGGTTGAGGAGGGTTCTATATATTTATACACTAATTAACTCACCAATTAAGGCTTAGGCCTAATAAGAAAAGTTTAGGCCCATTAGTGCTTTTGCCCATAAGTTCGTATTTTTGTTGAAAATCCAACACCGATAAAAATTACGTCCCGGCGTATAAAATCATCTCAAAAACCCCATATTTTCAAAAATATGTAAAAGCATCACCTTTAATTAAAATAATTTAAAACAATTAACAAATAAAAACATTTTCTATTTTTCAGCCCTCGTTCTCCGTTTCTCGATCGCAACTCGAATAACCTTTTACAAATACATTTTAATGCAACCATGTAGAAAATATATTTTAAACATGTCAATATTCGCAACATAGTTAATTCATGCAATTAAAATATTTAATTAAAATACAAGGGAATTTAATAATTACATGCATGTGGTTTGCATGGACTTAAAATTTTCGAGGTGTTACAATCTCCCCCCCTTAAATTGAATTTCGTCCTCGAAATTCTCTTATCCTTAAAAACCCAAAGTTTAGACTTAGTTCTAGTATCCCAAAAATCCACGCATCCGCTGCACTACTCTGATAAAACTTAAATTCTAGAAGGTCCTCACGTCTCCTTGATCCCAATTAAATTTTTCCTTCTAAATCCTTATTTGCGAGTTGCAACTTAAAAAGTCCCATAATGGCTTAGTGCTATTTCTATTATAACCTCGAATTTCAATTTTTCTTACAATTCTCAATATTAAAGATGAATGACCATACTTATCGTACATTATTTTCCTTATTTTATACCCAAAATATTTATCAACTTATCAAATTTCAATCTTAAATCCCAAATGAATCCGCTAACGCTTAGATTTTTCAAGCCTAATATTGTTTCATCCTTAAAACCCTTGATTAACATTCCTGATAACACTATAACCAAGATATCCAAGGTTCCAAATATTCTTAAAAGTCTAATTCATCAAAAACTCTTATCAATTAACCAATCCAAATCTCACTTATTGTTAGGCTAGTTCCCAAATTCCTTAGCAATTGCAAAATCAACTCTTAATTTCCTCAAAAATCATCCTAATTGATCCTTAATTTCGAAAATCTTACGATTAACCCATAAGTTCTTGGCATTCTTAATTTCCTCTACAGATTTCAATAACATAATTTCAAAATTTTAAAATTATTTACCCAAAATCAATTCCTATAACCAATCTTACCTTTCATCAAAACCTAAAATCCCAAATTATACATTTTCTTACTCCCAAGTCATTGCAAATTCTCGAATCATTATTTCTTATGAGAATTCTCAAAATTAATTCAACTAGTAAACATGAATCTTAAATATTTTCTTAGAAAATCTACGTGTCTCAAAAGCATTCATAATATTCATGATTAACTTATGACCCAAAAAGTAGAACGTCAATACTAAAACCGAAAAATCAACATAGTCCAATTTCTACCACAAAGCCAACATGTGTTGAAATCAACTAATTTCTTATTTCATATCGTAACACGTATAAAATTTCTAGAGCATATAAAACATGTATCATCATAAAGCTATTAAACATGTGACATAAATATATAATTCATATAATTATGAAGGTAACATTATCAAATCATATAAAAAATGTAAACTTACAACTTTAAGGCTTGACGACTGATCTTCCCGGCGCTGATGGTGGCACAACCCTTTACAGGACCTTTGCTTTGATACCAACTGAAACATATGCTTAATCGTTTTTTTAAACGTGCTAGATTTTTTTTTCTTTTTTCAAGCCTCACATAGCATTTGGCCGAATCATAAAATATTTTGGAACCATTTTAAAAGTAAAACAACCAAATATTTTGTCAACCCAAAAACATTATTTGAAATGTATAGCCCATACTATAACCTCTCAAAACCACTAATAAATAAATCGTCGTAAAAATATCTTTAACATAACTTAAAATCATAAATCATAACTAGTGTGGAAAACTAGCCTCGGTCTTGGGGTTATGTGCACCTTCAGTCCAGCAAAGTCAACTATCAAGACCTCCATTAGCATTATTATCATAATCACCTGCATCAATCACATCTAGTGAGTCTAAAAACTCAACACATTATAATCTTGATAACAGCATAAAACATATACAGATAACATACAACAGTGAAAAATACTTGTACTTAAAATATTGTTTTTATGAATATGCATAAACTTTAAACATAACCATTTCTGTAAACATTTTCATGATGCATAAACTTTAAATAAAACCATTTTCATAATGATGCATCAACCTAAAACACAAACATTTTCATAAACTTTTCATAAACTTTTTCGTAAACATTTTAACATCACCCTCAACATATTCATACGAACATGCATACTTTAAACCTCAACATTTTTCTTTTTCTCATTCATATCATGTATCCTTTTATCATGATCATAACATTTTCCTTTATTGAATTCAGATCGTTAATTGTGATTTTCTTCAATCCTCAAAAGTTGATAGATCCATCTACATGAAACCACAGCACTGAGCGGCGGGAACATCAGCGACATAAGATTTTCAACTGAGCCTTGGCCTATCCTCAACCATATCCTCATATCCTCATTTGTCGATGGATCCATCTACATGAAACCATAGTACTGGGCGGCGGGGACATCAGCGACATAAGATCGTCAACTGAGCCTTGGCCTATCCTCATAGTCACAATTACTTCACTTCCTTCAACGTTTTACATTTTCATCACTTTATAAAAATCACTCATTTAATATCCTTTTCCTTTTAAAAACAAGCATGCAAAATTTCTTTTAACGTTACCGTTTCCTCATATAAATCCGTAAACATTTTAAAAAAAACCTTTTAACATATAAAAAATTCATAAATCTTTTAAATAAACATTTTAACATCATAAACCTTTAAAATATGCATTTAAATCATAAAAATTTAAAATAAACATTTTAATATATTAAATCATAACCTTATAAAATAACATTTTGACGTAATAAATCGTAAACATTTAAAATGTCAATTTGACATAATAAATCATAAACATTTAAAATCCATGTCATAAAAATTCATAAACATTTGAAATAATCATATTAGCATATAAAACAGCATTTAGGACACTGCCATGACGTTTACTAATTTCAATGTGTAAAATGATCGTTTTACCCCTGGACGTAAAATTTCACGTTTTTGACTTTTTCTTGATTTCGTTGACTCTAGCATGTCCCAAATAATTATTTAAGCTTAAATTAAAATTCCCATAATTTTATTTATCTTAAAACTAGGCTTTTCAATTAATCTTTAATTAATCGTTTTGATGGTGTTTTAATCCCGAAAAACCCCAAACATTAGAATAAAATTCCTAAAATTAAAACTTAGACTTTTAATATTATTTTATCCCTTATGAACAATGGCTCGACTCCCGTGAGCCATGTTTCAAATATTTTGCTTTAAAAACCCTAACATGACACCTAAACTTCGACCCCAAGCCATATTTCGATTTTATCGAGTCACCCCCGAATCATGTGGACCCAAAACCTGACCAACATCCTAGAGTGCCCTACTGAACCCTTAAATCACTTAGAAACCTTCCTAACCAAAAAAATGAAGCCCCAACTCCCAACCCCAAATCTGGCCGAGAACCCCACTAGTGATAGGACTCTTCCTTTTTGCTTCGAGGACCTTGCCACCGAGGCCAGGCCCTAAAACACTAACTCTCACACCTTCCTAAGACTCTAAAACCTCGCCCTAGCCCAGCCCCTGAGCCCTGGACCGAGCCCTTCCAACCCTGCAACCCGTGCGAAGCCTGCACAATTCTGTGCAACTTCTCGGGTAGGAGTCCTTAATTGCAAGGACTCCTCCCAGCCCTTCTAATCCGAGTCCTAGCTTGGCTAGGACTCTCCACTTGACACAACAAGACCCTAGGTCAGACCTGAATCCCAGCCAAGAACAGCCCCCCTTGAACATGGAAGCCGAACCCCCAAAGCCCCATGACAGAGAAAACGAATTATGTGCATAGCTTGTGGTGCAACGATTTGTGTGAGTTTAGGACCTTTAAAAATCATGTAACAACGTCTCTTGATCATAACCTTACATCTTGGCAGCCTCTTACAACATAATACATGAATTTAAATCATAGAACCATGAGTTTACCTCTTGTGCAAGCCATAAATCCGAAAAATACAGAAAAATTTGTTCATGTTCTTCATGCATACAATATTTAAAACAATATTATGATATGATGGATGAGAAAATGTGATGTATGACGTGCCTTTGCGTTTTATACGCACGAATTTATGTTGATGACGAAGAACGGGGCAAGACCTTGGCTTGACACTACTTTGAACCTTCGAATTCCTCCACAATAAATTGTGTGTGGATCTTGTATAGGGAGTGGGGAGAGTTTTGAGTTGGTTGGAGTGTGTGGCCGTGAGTATGGTATAGGTTGGGGAGGGTTCCATATATTTATACACTAATTAGCTCACCAATTAAGGCTTAGGCCTAATAAGAAAAGTTTAGGCCCATTAGTACTTGTTTAGGATTTAATTAAAATATCAAAATAGTTTTAGTAAAATAAGTTTGTGAATTTATTAGTCGGGTTGCCCATAAGTTCGTATTTTTGTTGAAAATCCAACACCGATAAAAATTACGTCCCGGCGTATAAAATCACCTCAAAACCCCATATTTTCAAAAATATGTAAAAGCATGACACTTAATTTAAATAATTTAAAACAATTAATAAATAAAAATATTTTCTATTTTTCAGCCCTCGGTCTCCGTTCCTCGATCGCAACTCAAATAACTTTTTACAAATACATTTTAATGCAACCATGTAGAAAATATATTTTAAACATGTCAATATGCGCAACATAATTAATTCATGCAATTAAAACATTTAATTAAAATACAAGAAAATTTAATAATTGCATGCATGTGGTTTGCGTGGACTTAAAATTTTCGAGGCGTTACAATGGAAATCAAAGATAAGAGAAACAAACAACTAATTTTTTTAATTTTTTTTTCAACAACTCCTCCATCTTTCATATTCCAACTTTAATTGAATTTTTTCCATCATTTTTTCATCTTCAGTCTCTTTCTTTTCTAGTGTTACTCCCTTTTTCTTTCACGATTATTTTTTCCTATCCATTTTACAAGTGCTAAAATTTTCATTTCTCTCACATTCAAGAAAGAATTAGTGTATAGGCTTAGAATTTTTGGTAGTTATCATTGGACAATTAGAAATGTATGAACGGAGCTATTGTGTGTGCCTTGACACAAAACATTCGATTTTTTTATTGGCTCAAACTAGGACACTAGAGATTAATTTGATGTATTGGTAGGCTCAAAAGGCTAAAATGATCCAAAAATTGCCTAAATTATCTGCAAGTCACACAATATCCTTATTTCGCATCGAAGAGTGTTAAGCCAAGTTCTAGACTACTTTTCATTAACAAATCAACTTAGAAAAACCGACAATGTGCATCAAAATAATTATATGACAATTTTTTTTTGAATAAATTCAATTACAGATCTACTTTTTGTGAGGATCAAAGGGCTTCAAATGATATGTTAACAATATAACCAGGCCCAACGGAACTCAATGAATGCCTAGATAACTTATGTGCTTGTAAAATTTATTTCGTATAAGATAGAAATGATAAAAAATCTCAAAATTATGTTGTCTATTCAGTAATACATAGCATGTAATAAATATTCTCTCCTTATCGGGTGTATCAATGATCATGTTGAAACTACACAAATGATTGTTAACTTTTAAGAATTTGTACACATGCACCATAATCCAACCATTTTGGCAAGAATTATCATAATTGGCCTACTGATTTTTTCTTCCACATTTGCCCTACTAGACATTTATTAATAAAGTTTTTTGGCATAAATTAAACTAACTGATTACAAGAATTCAAGTAGCAGTAATTAAACCCTCTCCCCCTTAATCTTAAAACATGCATTGCCCTCAATATAAGTTAAATAAAAAAATTAGGACAATTCATACTTGTGGCGATAAGAATTAGTACTCATCTTCATCGTCATTTTCTTTCATCGTTGGGAAGTACCGCTCTTCACACAGATATGCTCAATAAAATATTATTAGTCTAAATGTTGTTAAAACATGTGAGTAAAAAAAATTATAAATAAAATGAATAAGTAACTAAAATAAATGTGCAAAAAAATAAAATTTCGTGGGTTGCGTCCCACACAACACTTTGTTTTTAGTCATCATCTTGACTCTCCTTCTTGTTCAAGGTGGATCGTGTGATCTCTTGGATCCCTTGATTACCACCATATGACCTTCAACCTCCATGGTCATCCTTCTTTGATTAACGTCAATGATGGCTTGAGAAGTAGCTGTCACGCCCCGAGTCCGAAGCATCGGTGACATCCGACATTGTTTAACAATTAAATTGAAAACAATAAAGACTCGTATAAAATCAAACCAGTCTTTTTCATAAATAAATTATTGTCTTACAATGACAATGGAATAAAATACATCAGAGTTGCAAATGCGGAACAAAACAAAGAAAAAATAAAATTCTTGAATCTTGATCTCGATCCTTGATTCACCATCCCCAAAAAGCATCTTGCTCTTCCTCATTCATTTGCTCCTCGTTTTTATCTGAAATTTGTAAGGGGGTGAGTGTTTTGGGAAACACTCAGCAAATGGGGATCGATCGATTTCCAATAATACATATAGAACTTAATCTTTAAAACATTTCTTTAACAAACTTTCAAATTTTATTACTTTTAACTCATCATAACAGAAACGAAACAGATATGAGACAGAGGTTATCAGACGATTCAGAGTAGTTCAGAAACAGATCAGAACAATTCAGAACAGAACAAATCGGAACAGACAGAACAGAACAGATCGGAACAGACAGAAAACTGTTACTCATCTCATTTGCATGGTCAAATTGTCCCCAATATGTTAGTCCTCTAAGGGGTGAGGCCAGAACACGGTTTTATACCCACCGATGGGGGCCAGACAGAACATGGTTTTATACCCACCAATGGGGGCCAGACAGAATTACAATTCTCGTCCCATTTCAAATTCGAATCGTAACAGTGCAACACAGATTCAGAGTTTACTAGACAGAACGTATCAGAGTTTTCAGATATCAGAGTTTCAGACGGATTCGGCGGAACCAAAGAATTTCGAATAATAGACTGAGCATATAATCGATCTAAATTTTAAACGGACATACTTCATATTTTCGAAAATGGAGACCCACAATCATGCATGTCATAATATATATTCAAGTTTAAAAATACAAACGAATATATAACAAAAGCCCACTTACATTTGTTCATTGGTTGATTCGAAACTCTCTTGAACTTGAACGGATCTCGACCGAACGCGAACCGTATTTTGGACAAGCCTTGGACGACACTTGGTCGCATTTTTGGACAAAAATTTGGCGAGCCTTTGGACAACATCTTGAGTTGATTATGTAGCACTTGGACATGCCTAGACGATGAACACAATAGCCGCGATTTACCTTCCTTCATTTCTTTGCTATGGCCGAAACTTGGAGTGTTTTTTGGGAGAATTCTTTTGTGCATTTATTCAGCATGAGGGGTGGTATTTTCAACACCTCATGGCCGAAATCTTGAGCCCCAAGAAGTGCCATCAATGTGGTCAAGGCTATTCCAAGCATCAAAGGTCATCTAGGTTTTCTAAAGGGACTTTTCTTGCATCATAAATTTGTCCAAACTTTTAGCTCCTTTTCTGGATTAACTTAATGGTCATTTCTTTCATAATAAGTTTGTCCAAAACTTTAGCTCATTTAGTTCCTTCCTTGGTTAATTCAGTGGTCATCTCTTGCACAATAAGTTTTTCCAAACTTTTAGCTTATGGACAATTCTTGCTCAATAAATTTGTCCATTCCCTTAGTTCCTCCTTTATCTTCCTTTTTGGTCATTTTAGGACTAACATGGTTGAGCTTCATTGAGCTAGGATATTGAATTCATGAGCTAGGGATTTCCTCCCTAACAATCTTGGAGCTTCCTTGAGCTGAGGGTTTTAGCTTATGAGCTGAGGGTTTCTTTCCCAATAATCTTGGAGATTCCTTGAGCTGAGGGTTTTAGCTTGTGAGCTGAGGGTTTCCCCTTCCGAGCGACGTACCCTCAATTCTCAAGGTTTAGCATTGTCTCGGCTTCTTTTTGAGCTATTTCACGAGCTTTTTGAGGTGCTTTGCTTCGAAAAATCCGGGTTCTCACATCCCACCCTCCTTATTGGAAGTTTCGTCCTTGAAACTTGAGTTATCTAAATCTTTAAAGAGGTGAGGGTGCCGAGTGCGCATACGTTCTTCAAATTTCAAAGTTGCTTCTCGTTCCATATGATTTGACCATTGTATATGGAATTTTTCGGCATCTCAGCACTTGGTATTTTGTGTCCATTACTTGAATAGGGACTTCTTCATATTTCATTTCCTCGTTCACATTTCCTTTGATTAGTAGCGGTTCAACTTCAAGAATGCTACTTGGATATGAGACATACTTCCTTAGCTGTGAGACGTGGAAGACGTTGTCAATCCTTGACATGTCTGGTGGTAAAGCCCGCTGATAAGCTAGGTTTCCCATTTTGCTCAGTATTTCGAAGGGTCCGACATATCTTGGAGTTATCTTTCTAGATTTGCTGAATCGAACCACTCCTTTCATAGCGGAAACTTTAACATAAGCTTTCACACCATTTTCAAACTCCAACGGTTTTCACTTTAAATCTGCCCAGCTCTTTTGTCGATCATGAGCTGCCTTGCGTTTTTCCTTGATAATAGCTACTTTATCAACAATTCAAGTACCATGATAGCTTTCTCTCTGATTTCAATACTTCCATGATAATTATTGTTATCGGAAAATTCAATCAAGGGGGGTGTTTATTTAATTCCTCCGAGGTCCATGGCACACGCCCTAAAATATCTTCAATAGTTCGATCCACCATCTTTGCCTTATGTTTAATTCCTTTTGTGTGAACAGTATTTGAGGCTTTGATGATCGAGAAATTTCACACATTTGACACCAAAGAAATTGATTCTCTGGATCTTGGGCTCAAATATAATTGTGGCTAATTCACTATCATGTGTTGGATAATTTTTGCTCACATGGTTTTAATTTCATCGATGCATAGGCAATTACTTGCCCTCTTGAATGAGAACACATCACAATACTCTTTTGATGCATCATTACAAATTATGAAATTCTTGTCTTCTTCGGGAAGTACTAATACTAGCGTAGAAACGAGTTTCTTTTTCAAGATCTAAAAAATCTTCTCACATTCTTCACTCTAATTGAATTTAGAGTTCTTCTGAGTGATCTTGGTGAGCGGAAGAAAATCCTTCAACACATTTTCTTAATAGCCAACTAATCCCAAAAACTTCAAATTTCTATTCCAGTATTCGATCAAGGCCAGTCTATGATTGCCTCCACCTTATTGGTGATCCACTGATATGCCCATTTAATAGATTATATGACCGAAGAATGTGACATTTTTTAATCAAAATTCACATTTCTTAAATTTAGTATTTAGTTATTTTCCTCTGAGCATCGGTAGAGCAAGACGAAGATCTTCTTTACGGTCTTCCTCACTTGTTGAATATGCAAGAATGTCATCAATAAATGCTACCACAAACTTGTCGAGGAATTTTCTTGAACACTCTGCTCATGAGTTCTATGAATGTTGCTGGAGCATTGGTCAGGACAAAAGGTATTATCGTGAACTCATAGTGTCCATACCCTTTTCTTTTTAAGGCTGTTTTAGGAATATTTTCTGCCTTGGCCTTCAATTGTGGTAGTCTGACCATAGATAGGGATTTGAAAAGATCTTAGCTCCTTTTAACTGATAGAAAAGGTCATCTATTCTTGAAAAATGACATTTGTTCTTGATCTTATTGAGTTCTTTGTAGATCGACACACTATCTTGTGCTTTCACCATTCTTTTGTGTCAATAAGACTGAAGCTCCCAAGGAGAGGCACTTAGTCAAATTTGTTTTTGACTAACAAATCTTGGAATTGATCTTTTAGCTTCTTGAGTTCAACTGAAGCAATTTGCTAGGGTTCCTTAGATTTTAGTGTAGCACGAACCATCAAGTTACTTTCGAATTCTACTTCACAGTCTGAGATAATTCAAAGTAACCTTTCCAAAGCTCGCTACCACATGAATATTTTATACCTTGAGCTTAATTCCTTCTTTTGCTTCTCTTATTATTGCTAGTTAGACTTCTTCGCCATACTCCATGCCTTTCTAGATCTGAGAAGCAGAAAAAAAGGATTTCGGTTCCTTATCCTTACCATAAAATATGATTTATTCTTGGATTGGAGTTTGGCATTCTTACCCCGAACCATTTACCATTGCATGATTCTTGTCCAACCAACCAATTCTCAGAATGACGTTGAAATTTACCATAGTACACTAAATAAAATCGGCAATGAATATAAGCGTATCCATACTTATTTTATTCTTTCTTAAAATTATCACGATTAATGTCTCAAAACTTAAAATCAATACAGAATCTTAGAACATAACTCCTTATCAGCCTATTGACTTAAGTCCCAATAACCTAGTTAAAATCTCTTACAACCTTGTACGGATGAATCTAATTCCTCAAACAATTCTTCTTTTACTAAATCTGTCTTTAATCAAAACTATGAGCCTAACATGTTTTAATACAAACAAGTTTCGTTGGATGTCTTTCTCCACAAATCTTTCCCCTATTTTTCTTTTTGCTATAAGAAGAGTCAGAACCTATTATGCATGCTACATTTCCCTCGATGTCCACCAATATCTCATAACTCTCTTTATTTACCTAAGGTAATGACCTTAATTTTCTTAACTTAAGTTATTGTTTCTTACCTCTATTAAATATTCCAAAATCTTACGTATTTAAATTTATCGCTTAATATCCCAAATTTAAATGTCAATACCGTTAATTATTGACATAAAAATCAGATTTTATATCTGAATATCAAAACTTATATAATTCTTATCTCATATTTTCATAAATAATTTATTATTCCCGAATCAAAAATTTCATCTTAAGTCGGAAGCTTATCTTCGATAAGTAAATTCCCAAATGTAAGTCAACTTATATCAGAGTATTTGTATTCCCAAAAATATAAGTCAAATTATCTCTGATAGGTATGTTTCCAATATAATTCAACTTATCTCTGTGCATTCTCAAAGAAATGTTACACTTCTTTCTTATCGTATCATATAACCATAATACCAGTCTAGCTTACCTTATCATTTCTTCATCATCACTGTTTTTTTTTTTTAACTACTTCCATAGGTGCTTCTTCTTCTTCCATGTTTTCCATGACAAGGTGCATATAGTTATGTTGTTCTTGCATTCTATCCATATCACCATGAAGCTTGGAGATGTAACGTTCTTGCTTGCTAGAAAGGTCTTCATGTTGATAAAGAGAGCGGTGAGCAAGATCATTCTTAGTTTCAATCTTTACTATCAACTTTCGATTAGGGGTCGTATCACGTGCGATGGGTTACGTAGTGTTAGGGCGAGCTGGCTCTTTGATCTATCAAGGCGAGAGGTGAGACGTTGTATATCAGTTTGAAGTAGGTTCTTGATCTTTACGAGTTCTTGTTCTCTTGTATTTCTATAGCGAGTTGATCCTTTAGGGTTGCAATCTCTCGTGTTTGGTTTTCAATGGTATGTTGACGCTTGTGAAGGACGGATTGAGCACGAGCACGAAGGCATCCGTTGAGGTAAAATTCCAGAATCGAATAAAGAATAGAAAGGCACAAACAATGTTGTCGTGGGATTTTCGATACTAAGAGTTTGCAGAATGATTGAAGGAAATAGATTTCGAATTTCTCAAAGAATTTTTGGAAAGAATGAGAGTTTGTTTCAGATTGTACTTGGCTTTTGCCAAAATTTGACTTCTTCAAATTTTGTCTGTCAAAATCCCAGCGGGATTATGAACCTGGCGGCTCTGATACCACTTAAATGTCACGCCCCGAGTCCGAAGCATCGGTGACATCCGGCATTGTTTAACAATTAAATTGAAAACAATAAAGCCTCGTATCAATTCAAACCAGTCTTTTTCATAAATAAAGTATTGTCTTACAATGACAATGGAATAAAATACATCAGAGTTGCTAATGCGGAACAAAACAAAGAAAAAATAAAATTCTTGAATCTTGATCTCGATCCTTGATTCACCATCCCCAAAAAGCATCTTGCTCTTCCTCATTCATTTGCTCCTCGTTTTTATCTGAAATTTGTAAGGGGGTGAGTGTTTTGGGAAACACTCAGCAAGTGGGGGTCGATCGATTTCCAATGATACATATAGAACTTAATCTTTAAAACATTTCTTTAACAAACTTTCAAATCTTATTACTTTTAACTCATCATAACAGAAACGAAACAAATATGAGACAGAGGTTATCAGACGATTCAGAGCAGTTCAGAAACAGATCAGAACAATTCAGAACAGAACAAATTGGAACAGACAGAACAGAACAGATCGGAACAGACAGAACACTGTTACTCATCTCATTTTCATGGTCAAATTGTCCCCAATATGTTAGTCCTCTAAGGGGTGAGGCCAGAACACGGTTTTATACCCACCGATGGGGGCCAGACAGAACATGGTTTTATACCCACCAATGGGGGCCAGACAGAACATGATTTTATACCCACCAATGGGGGCCAGACAGAATTACAATTCTCGTTCTATTTCAAATTCGAATCGTAACAGTGCAACACAAATTCAGAGTTTACCAGATAGAACGTATCAGAGTTTCAGACGGATTCAGCGGAACCAAAGAATTTCGAATAACAGACTGAGCATATAATCGATCGAAATTTTAAATGGACAGACTTCATATTTTCGAAAATGGAGACACACAATAATGCATGTCATAATATAAATTCAAGTTTAAAAATACAAACGAATATATAACAAAAGCCCACTTACCTTTGTTCATTGGTTGATTCGAAACTCTCTTGAACTTGAACGGATCTCGACCGAACGTGAATCGTATTTTGGACAAGCCTTGGACGGCACTTGGTCGGATTTTTGGACAAAAATTTGGCGAGCCTTTGGACAACATCTTGAGTTGATTATGTAGCACTTGGACATGCCTAGAAAATGAACACAATAGCCGCGATTTGCCTTCCTTCATTTCTTTGCTATGGCCAAAACTTGGAGTGTTTTTTTGGGAGAATTCTTTTGTGCCTTTATTCAGCATGAGGGGTGGTATTTATAGGCTGAAAATATGGCTTTTCAATACCTCATGGCCGAAATCTTGAGCCCCAAGAAGTGCCATCAATATGGTCAAGGCTATTCCAAGCATCAAAGGTCATCTAGGTTTTCTAAAGGGACTTTTCTTGCATCATAAATTTGTCCATTCCCTTAGTTCCTCCTTTATCTTCCTTTTGGGTCATTTTAGGACAAGCATGGTTGAGCTTCATTGAGCTAGGATATTGAATTCATGAGCTAGGGATTTTCTCCCCGACAATCTTGGAGCTTCCATGAGCTGAGGGTTTTAGCTTATGAGTTGATGGTTTCTTTTCCAAGAATCTTGGTGATTCCTTGAACTGAGGGTTTTAGCTTGTGAGCTGAGGGTTTCCTCTTCCGAGCGACGTACCCTAAATTCTCAAGGTTTAGCATTGTCTCGGCTTCTTTTTGAGCTACTTCACGAGCTTTTTGAGGTGCTTTGCTTCGAAAAATCCGGGTTCTCACAGTAGCCAAGAATGGTCCGTCCTAGAATGACAAGAACATTCTGATCGTTCTCAATGTCAAGCACAATGAAATCTGATAGAAGCCTATGTTTATCGATCTGAACTTCAACATCTTCCACAAAACCCCACGGTACCTTGACAGATTTATCTGCAAACTGGAAGATCAGTTCTGTGAGCTTCATCCAGCTCTTTACAAGTTTCTCGTAAAAAGAACTTGACATTACATTCACGTTCGCCCCCAAATCACAAATAGATTTTCCAACTAATTGGCCCCATATTGCACATGGTACAACGAATTTCCCGGGATCTTGCAGCTTCTGTGGAAGATTTCTTTGTATCTTCTCATCGCCTTCTTCGGTATGTGCCACTTCTTCCAGATCTGCAGTCTAAATGTTAATGTGCAGGTTCTTGAAATCTTCTAGACCATTTTTCTTAGAAACTCAGCATTCCAATGTATAATTTTCTGTGGGCTTCATGATGCTCAGTCCAAGTTTCTCGTAAAGAGAACTTGGCATGACATTCATGTTTGCCCCCGAATCACAAATAACTTTTCCCACTATTTGGTCCCCTATTGCACATGGTACATCGAATTTCCCGGGGTCTTGCAACTTCTGTTGAAGATTTTTTTGTATCTCCTTATCGCCTCCTTCGGTAAGTGCCACTTCCTCCAAATCTGTATACTCAATGTTAATGTGTAGGTTCTTGAAATCTTCAAGACCTCTTTTCTTTTGAAACTCAGCATTCAAATGTATAATTTTCTGTAGGCTTCATCCTGTTCAGTCCAAGTTTCTTGTAAAGAGAACTTGGCATTACATTCACGTTCGCCCCTGAATCACAAATAGCTTTTCCCACTATTTGGTCCCCTATTGCACATGGTACAACGAATTTCTCGAGGTTTTGTAGCTTCTGTGGAATATTTCTTTGTATCTCCTCGGCCTCCTTCGGTAAGTGCCACTTCCTCCAGATCTGCAGACTGGATGTTAATGTGTAGGTACTTTTAATCTTGAAGACCTTTTTTTTTTTGAAACTCAGCATTCAATGTGTAATTATGTGGGGGTAGAGAAGTAAGGAAATATCAGTGCACTGATCCAAATCGTATCTCTTACTTTTCTTACCTCGGATGCCTTTGCTTGGAGTTGACTCTTCTTCCAGGATGGGCGTGGGATCAAATTTTTCCTTTTCTGCTTCTACCATTCCAATCTCCTCAAGATATATGAAAAAAAAGTTCACTTCTCTCATATTCTTGTCTCCACTCTTTGGTACTACGCCTGAAGATTGAGACGTGAGTTGCCTTGTTATCTGTCCAAACTGCGACTCAAGGATTTTCCAAAAAGCACCAACATTTGCCATGTGCATCTCTAGGTTGTCAAGCCTAGTCTCTGAACGCCCCATCCTCTTTGAAGACTCATTCAAAAAAGTACTGAACAAATCCTCCAAAGATGTTTTGCCTTTGGCACACGAAAAACTTTCATGGTTACTATATAGACTGCTACTTAAAATAATACTAATTTTTTTTTGGAAAATTAGAACTTTAAGCGTGCAAGCAATAGTAGCTGAAAATCTCGCATTTAAAATAAAGGTACTCAAATAACATGTGAAAATACCATAGTTTAAAAATCGCCAAATCGTCAACCTTAGTCTTACGTTTTAAAATAATGCAAATATGAAACTTGTAAAAATCCTGTCAAACATCAACATAATAAAATGACAGAGTATGAAAATATCCATATGCTCTCCTAACTCATAACATGGTTTGCGGAAAAATAAGGTCCTCGGGTTAAAATCATCGATATGCTCACCTACATCATTCACGCCTACAGATTCTAAAGACTCAACACACCAAGATCGTTATAACAAGAATATATAAATAACATGCAACAATGAAAAGTATCGTAGCAAAAATACATTTCATGATCTTAAAAATTCGTATGCATAACCATGACCTGTCGAAGCATAAACATGTTCATATCATATCTCATCATATTGACTTATATATGTTCGTTTTCTTAATTTGAAATTCCGTTAATTATTCGTGACTTTCGTATCATCGTATTAGGCTGGATCCATCTACGTATAATCGCGGTACCCAGCGGCGGGGACGTCAACGACATTATTACCCATCCACTGAGCCTTGGCCTTACATGTCATCGTACCATCATATCATTGTATTAGTCACAACCAACTCCCTTCCTTCAAAGCATGTCATCATATTCATCACTTAATAAAATCAAGCATATATGTAAATTTTCCTTAAAATCAAACAAGCAACATATTTTTCATATTTACATTAAAAGTCATGTTCGTGATAAAATAAACATATAAAACATGTCAAATCATTTTTATGGCGCTACCAGGACTAAAAACTCGACACGTGTGCAAAATGACCATTTTGACCCTGGAAACTCTAATTGACCATTTTACCCTCGAATCTCTAAATTTCGACACGAGGCCGACCAACCCGAATCAGCCTTGAACCTACACTTCCTAGCCCACCTTTGGACCCTCCTAGACTGACCTAACCCCAACTCACAGCCCCATGCACACTGCAAGACGCTAACACTCGCTAGCCCACAAACACGCCCCAACTAGAGCAACCCTTACAATTCTCTCCCGATCGGCCTTTTGACTCCGTCCAGCAGTGCTTGAGCCCTACTAGGCCACATATCATACCCACAAGGGTCTGGTCCAAGGCTAGGGTCGGCCCTTGCACAGCCGGCACAACAAAAGCCCATGATCTAGCCATACCCGAGCCCAAACCACCACAAAAGCCGATCAACCCTCACAAATTCTCACCCTCAGCCGACTCCAGCACCTTGAAACCTATTTCCTTTACGTGAACCACCCTCTAACAACCAAACGTAGCAGACCCTTGAATCAATATCAAGAAAGACATGAGTTATGAGTCAAATGATGCATATTTCATGTCAAACCTTTGTAAAAATGACACCACATGATAATTCAAAGGATTCATCAGGAAAATACATATATATCAGCATATAAATGATGTAAATTAGGAGAAAAAGAGATACATGGCATGCCTTAGCGTTTAACCACTTGAAAAATTTGAAATCCTTGTGTAGAAATCGCACCGGAGAGGCGTGAAAGAATTTTTCACGAAAACATGAGGGAGAACCGCGGTGACTGCTGAATATTTTCGGAAAAATCTTATGTTTCTTCTATGGGGAGGGCGTCCGAGAGGTAGGTTAGGGTTAGGGTTAGAGTGTGGAGTCTTTAAATGATATACTACCTGCCCAATAAAATCTGCCTGCAACCCACGTCTCTGTAACCAAAGCTCCAATTTCTTTACTACTTGTGAGGTAAACATCTGATCTCCGGATGGAATTGAAACTCTGATTTCCAAATCCATAGCCTCTGGTATAACTCCTAGTCGCTTGAAAAAAGAATTGGATATAAACAAATGTGTAGCTCCGGAGTCTAGCAATGCATACGTGGCTACACCTGAAATATATATCCTTCCTGCGACAAACCGTACCATCAAATCTGATCGCGTTGAAACTTAAGAAATTTCTACTTCCAGTTATCCCAAAATCCTCAAAAAATTACTGATTTACTCATAGCACCCACATAAAAATCTCGAATTTGTTTCCCTCAAAATTTTAGAAATTGCAATTTGGCCCTTAAAGTTTCGAATTCTATACAATTTGGCCGTACAATGTTTGAAAATTGCAATTTTCCCAACAAATTTTTGAATTTAGCACATTTAAACCTTAAAATTATCGAAAATTAATAATTTGACCCCAATAATTCGAAAAATTCAAAAACAACCCTTAAAGTTACGGTTATTGCAATATGGTCCCTTAACCCTTAATCAATTCAATTCGATCCTTAAGTCTAACCATTTAGAACATGCAATCTAATTTATTCTAGGTTCTCCATCCCTAAATAATTCCCACAATAATAATAAAACTCATGCAATCAAGGCTGTAAATTAAAATTTCTTAAGTATAAAGGTTACCGGTGATTAGTGTAGATTCTGGCTCCGCCTCAGGCTCCTCCGCATGCATCACATACGCCCTGCCAGTAATGGGGCCCTTGTTCTTAGGGTATTCTACCACCTTGTGTCCCTCTTATTTGCATACGAAGCATATGAAGGTATCCCACATGCATTTGCCGTAGCGTAACTTGTTGCATTGCTTGCACGGCTGACCCTCCTCCGGCTTAGGAGCCCCTAGTGCCTGTGGTGGCCAGTGCTGTCTGGACCTCTTAAAATATCCTTGGGGCTTCTGCTGCCCCAAATGCCTCGGTGGCCCGGTGAACTGCTTCTTCTGTGGCTGTGAGCTAGACTAGGTTTGATGCCTTTTCCACTGCATCTCTATATCAATGTTCCTCAGGGCCTGCTCCGCCTGAAAAGCACAAGCGGTGGCCTCGTCATAGCCCGCCAGTCTCATCAGCATAACGTCCTGGCGCAAAGTGGGGGCACAAAGTGACAGCTCAAGTCGAACTTCCTGATAAATTCGGCAACCGTCGTGTCCCCCTGTCAGAGACTCGTGAACTCCCTCGTGAAGTGACATCTGCTGGAAAATATTTATTGTAGAAGATCTCCTTGAACTGATTCCAAGTTAGGGTAGTCAAGTCCACCTCATGAGCAGCTCCCTCCCACCAAAAGGATGCGTCATCTTCCAAGTACTGAAAATGTAGCTCCAAAGATCGAATCCAACCCTCCGCCACGAAAGGGTCAGTGGAACCCCTGAACTCCTTTGGGTGGAGCCGTCAGAACTGCTCATATATGTCTGTCTGGGGTCGGGAGCCTAAAACTGTGCCTGCTCCATAAGTCTGGCAATAACCTCAAAGACTCGGGTAGCTGCATCTCCTGGCGGTGGTGGTGGTGGTGGGAGGCCTGTATAGCCTCCAGTAGTATCATCTAGTCGGTCCGTACTAGGGGCGCATCTGGGAGGCATGATATCTGAATACAGTCCAAATTCCATACGTAATCCATCATGGATTTTATTCTAGTTTTCAAAACATTTAGTCCTTGAATCATGAAAGCAACAAAAAATGCACTGTGAATCGCTTTAAAACATGTATAATGTAATCATGAAGGTGATAGCATTATAATATTTAAAACATTTAAAACTTACAGACTTGAGGCTTGAAGCCTGAGCTGCAGAAGGTGGCGGTGACATAATATACTACTAACTGTAAAAACTGCTATTAAAATACTACAAAATTTTTATTCCCGAAAATTAGAACTTTAAGCGTGCATGCAATAGTAGTTGAAAATATCGAATTTTAAAATAAAGGTACTCAAATAACAGTTGCAAGTACCACAGTTTAAAAATCGTCAAATCGTCAACCCTAGTCTTACGTTTTAAAATAATGCAAACATGAAACATGTAAAAATCCTGTCAGACATCAACAAGATAAAATGACAGAATATGAAAATATTCATAATCTCTAGCAACTCGTAATATGATGTGTTGAAAAATAAGGTTCTCGGGTTAGCTTGCGCACATCAAGCCCCTCCTACTCAGACTTCGACGCCTCCAGTCTCCTCATCGATATGCTCACCTGCATAATTCACGCCTAGTGAGTATAAAAACTCAACACTTCAAAATCGTTATAACAAGTACATATACATAACATGCAACAATGAAAAGTATCATAGCAAAAATTCATTTCATGATCTTAAAAAGTATGCTTAACCATGACATGTCGAAGCATAAACATGTTCATATCATATCTCATCATATCAACATATACGTGTTTGTTTTCTTAATTCGAATTCCGTTAATTATTTATGGCTTTTGTATCATTGTATTAGGCGATGGATCCATCTACGTATAACCGCAGTACCCAGCGACGGGGACATCAGCGACAGTATTATCCTTCCACTGAGCCTTGATCTTATAGTTCATCGTATTATCATATCATCGTATTAGTCACAACCAACTCCCTTCCTTCAAATCATGTCATCATATTCATCATTTAATAAAATCATGCATATACGTCAATTTTCCTTCAAATCAAGCATGCAACGTATTTTTCATATTTACATAAAAAGTCAAGTTCGCGATAACATAAACATTTAAAACATGTCAAATCGTGTTTAGGGCGCCGCCATGAATAAAAACTTGACCCGTATGCAAAATGATCATTTTGCCCTTGGAAACCCTAATGACCATTTAAAACCCGGACCTCTAAATTTCGACCCGAGGCCAACCAACCCGAACCAGCTTTGAACCAAGCATTCATAGCCCACATTTCGACCCTCTTGGACTGACCTAACCCCAGCTCACAGCCCCATTCACGCTGCAAGACGCAAACACTCCCTAGCCCACAAACACTCCCCAACCGAGACCAACCATTACACTTATCGCCCTATCGGCCTCATGACTCCATCCAGCAGCGTTGGAGCCTTCCTAGGCCACGGCTCAGACCCAGCATAGTCTGTTCCAAGGCTAGGTTCAGCCCTTGCACAGCCAGCGCACCACAAGACCATGATCTAGCCATACCCGAACCCAAACCGCCACAAGTGCCGATCGGCCCTCACAAATTCTCACCCTCAGCCGACTCCAGCACCTTGACACCTCTTTCCTTGACGTGAACTGCCCTCTAACCGCCAGCCGTAGCAGCCCTTGCATCAATATAAAGAAAGACGTGAGTTATGAGTCAAATGATGCATATTTCGTGTCTAACCTTTGCAAAAATGACACCACATGATAAGTCAAAAGATTCCTCATTCAAATACATATATATCATTAGAGAAATGGTGTAAATTATGAGAAAAAGAGATACATGGTGTGCCTTAGCATTTAACCACTCGAAAACTAGGAAATCCTTGTGTAGAATGCGCATCGGAGATGCAGGGTAGAATTTTTCTTGAAAACTTGAGGGAGAACCGAGGTGCCTGCTGAATATTTTTCGAGATATCTGATGTTGCTGCTATGGGGAGGGCGGTCGAGAGGTAGTTTAGGGTTAGGGTTAGAGTGTGGAGTGTTTAAATGGTATACTTAAGCACAAATGGGCCCTTAAATAAATATTAAATGGATTAAAAGGGTTTTGGGCATATCAAGTAAGAAAAAAAACCCATCGAGCCCCAATAATACTCCAAAAAATATTTTGTTTTAGTACGTTTTAGAAAGTATTGCTAGAACCCTCAAAAAGTCTCCCAACTCGCAAAATTTGGAGTATCAGTTAAAAATATGACCCGACAGGTAAAAATACCCCTCCAAGGCCCATTTTCAAAAATCTCACCTAAAGACACCATATATTAAATAATTAAAAAGAATTATTTAATAAAAATATTTTTTCTAATTATCCCTGGTCTTCATTCCTAGTTTGAGTGCGAAATACAAACTTAAAGTCCTAATGCATGAAATCTTAAATACCCAAGAAATAAACACATAATCATGCAATAAATGCATAAAAATCATTAAACACATATTTTAAATAAAAACCATAGATTGCATGCAATCAGGTTACGTAGTTCAAATTTACTAGACCTTACAGTTACGTAGGCTAGGATTATATTGATTTGGAAAAGAGTTACCTCGATAGTCGTCATATCCATGATTATTGATGTAATGTGCTGTTTTCATGCTTGGCCCTTTTTTTTGCAGCTATATGTATATTGTCCTTTATTCATTGATGCGAGTTGGGTAGTCAGTGCAGAAAATTGCATAGTAAGTGAATTGATGGGGTCCACTACATACAACTGGGTTGTTTTCTTCACTCCTTATATCTCACTGGGCCACTGGTAGATGTTGATTGTCATCTGCTCAAGCAAATCGTAAGCTTGGTCAAGATATTTCGCAAATATTGTACCACCAGTGGCTGCATCAACCGTCATCCGTGTCTGGCCATTCAACCCATTATTATAGAACAACTCAATCTGCACCCAGTATTCATAACCATGGTTTGAGCATCTTCTGAGAAGTTCCTTGTAACATTCCCACTTCGTACAACTGCTCATATTCGGTATGCCGAAAGGTGCTGATCTTGATCTTCAGCTGTGCAGATTTGGCATGTTGGAAATATTTTGCAAGGAATTTTATAGCCAATTCCTACCACGTAGTTATGCTCCCTAGCGGCAGTGAATGGAGCCAAACTCTAGCTTGATCCCTGAGTGAAAATGGAAACAGATTCAATCTAATAATATCATCAGGAACATTATTAATTTTTACTGTGTCTGTAATATCCAGGAACGTCATCAGATGCAAGTGCGGATCTGCAGTTGCTGCTCTCCCAAACTCTTTCTGCTGAACCGTGTTAATCAGTGATGGCTTTAGCTTGAAATTTGATAGGATCGATTGACGTGTCAAGAGTGTTTAGAAAGGGGGGTTGAATAAACACTCTCAATTAATATTGGTCTTATCGAATTTTTGAGTTCAGTTTGGTGACAAACTGATTCTCGGAATCTTGTTGGTCAATATCAATCAGTTAAACTGAGGTAGTTGCGGAAGGTAACTGACTGACAGATAGAATACAGAACTGAAATAAAATACACAAGGATTGTTTCTGGATGTTCGGAGAATTCAATTACTCCTACGTCACCCCTTCTATCACAAGGATAGGATTTCCACTAAAAGACTTTGATCCAATACAACACTTGTACAGACCCACTTCAGTTAGGACTTACCCACTGCCTAAACTGAAACTCTTAGTATTACAAAATGATCTCTGTGCGTAACTGATCTTAGTATTATTACAGAGTGCTAGTTTGCTCAACTTGTAGCCTTGATTGCTACGAATAAATCAAGTAAGAGTGAGCTGAGATTTTGACAGAGTAATAGCAAGTTTTGAATGATGTATCGTCACTTCTTCTTTTTCTTCTGCCATATTTATACTCTTCTTTACCAACGGTAATCTTGAGATAAATTTGAATCTTTGTATCCGTTGGTTTCCACTTGATTATTCCTTCGATATTGTTTGCTTCATTTATTGTAATTCGGCGTCTTAATTGCTTTGTCCGGAATGCGTTGTTTTAAGTAGTCTTGGTTGTTGTGCGGTGCTCTTGTAATCTGTTATGTCTTCTTTGTTCTTTCCCGAGACATCTTCAGTTGAGAGACTTTGAGGCATTCGGCTGAATGTTTTAACTGATCAGTTCCAACTGATCAGTTTACTCTGTATCATTGTATCAGCTGATTTCAGTTGATAAGTTCAGTTGCCGAATTTGCTTGCGCGTATCAGTTGATTCATATTTTGTTAATCGATTGATTCATGTTTTGTCAAACTCCAGAATCTAGTTTCCAACAAAATTTTTAGCATTTATCGTTCTGCGAGCTATGCCAGAGTAGTAGGCATTGATCACCGTTTTGAAATTGCCTGTGATAGGCACCACAGGAGGGAGTGGGTTTTCGTTCTCTCTGTATTCAGCCATTGATTTAACCTCTTCTCTTCGTGTTTTTCTCAAGGCTCTTGCAGTCTTTTCAAATTCTGGATCAAAAAGCAACGAGTTGAGACTTTGTGTTTTTTGCATAAACTACAACAGAGGGGAATCAGGTTAGTGACTAAATAATAATAAAAAAACAAATCTATATTAAATTCTAGACTAATTAATAGCGATGTTAATATTAAAATTAATTAGAGTACTTCCTCGACAACGACGCCAAAAACTTGTTGCTATATTTGAAAACCGCAAGTGTGCGGTGTCAGGTTTTAGTACTCGATGGAGCATAGATGTCGATCTCACAGAGAGTGCAATTTAATTATACATTAATTACCACAATTAAAATAATCAAACTTTATTTAGAAATTTACTATGCTGTTTGTTGTTAATTATGAACTAAAACTAATGAAAGCGCACAAATGTTTAAAAACCAGTGAGAATAAGAATCTAAAGGTACGATTTCACTTGGTCTTAACAATATTAAACTATCATTGAGATCAATATATATAATTTCAGCTCGTTTACTACCCAATAATTCTCAACTATTTCTAATCTCTTTCCCAAGTGGTTCGCACAAATCTATTAAAAAGTCAACTTCTATATACCTATCAAAAATCAAAGAACAAATAATTTCAATTGCACAATAATTCTTTTGATGTATTTGTTTGAGTTATCGGCCTCTGAGCTCTATAAACACCAACAATATATTTTCTTACGGTCCTATTCAAAATCCCTACTCCCGAGTCATAGATTTCAAATAAAAATGATAATTCCATTATTGATCAAGTAATTGGACGCACTAAAATCCGGAAAATATAAATAAACAAGAAGAACTTTGCATATAACAATTAATAAATAAAGATTCGACTAAGCTACATCGTCATCTAGATTAAAGAAATTAGTTCATAACGGAAAAAAGATAAAAAAAATTCACGTTTTTTGACATCACTAATAGACTAAAATTAAGTAAGAAGAATGGAAGAAGAATCGAATCAGAATTGTGACTCCTTCAGTAACGTCCCAAAAATTTGAAGGTCCACGTGAACCACATACATGAAATTTATCAATTTTTTTAGGTATTTAATTAATTATTTTGAATGAATTAAATACATGTTTGTGAGATGAATATGTGTTTTATTGTATGATTTATCAAAGTTTCATGCATAAGGGCTTTTAGTAGCTTTCGCGCTCGAACGATGAAAAACCGATGATAATTAAGGAAAAATGTTTTCATTATATATTTATTTTCATTATTTAATATATAGTGTTAATAAGGGTGATTTTTGAAAATGGACCTTGTTAAGACATTTTTATTCGACGAGTCGTATTTTAAACAGGTACGCAAAATTTAGCGAATCGAAGGACTTTTTGAGGGTTAGGGAATATTTTCAAAAACGTACCTAAACGAAATATTTTTCGGGAATTTTATTCGGCTTGATGGGATTATTTTGTTGCTTAATGGGCCAAAAATCCTTTTAAACAATTTAATTTTTATTAAGGGCCCATTAGTGTATAATTATATTAACTTAACCACAATAATCAAACCCTAAACACCCCCACAACTCATGGCCGCCCTCTCCCATTCAGCAGCAATATTCTAAATTTCCAGCAGCTCCACCTTCGAAAATCCTCTCAAAGTTTTTAAAGAAATCATTCCCTGCATCTTCGGTGCTCGTCCTACGCAAAGATATCTAAAGTTTCAAGCGTATATTCGCAAAGGCATGCCATAAATCCCTTTTTCTCATCATTCACGCTAATATATGCTGATGTGTGTGTGTTTGCATGAGGAATGCTTAAATCCTTTATGTTGAATCTTTTATGCATTGTTTTGTCACGAAATATGCATTTGTTGACATATAACTCACTGTTTTTGTTGTTGTTGTGTAAGAGGATGCCGATTTGTGATGCTAGGGGGCTTAACACGTCAAAGGGTAAGGTGTCTAAGTGCTGGAGTCACGAGTTGGTCACATTTTGTGGGAGGGCCGATCGGTTTTCTTGAGGGGCTAGGGTTTGCGGTTGGTCGGGTGAAAGTAAAGGTAGGCTCGGAAAAAGAGGGCTGAACCAGGCCATGGTGCAGTCCAGAAAGATCCAAAGCGAGGCCTAGGGGACATCCATACATAGTTGGTCTTGAGTAGAAGGGAGTTCCAAGAGCTAGGAGTCGATTTAGGACGATACGGTGGCTAAATTGTGTGTTTCTTGAGGAACCGAGGGATGCGCAAGCATGGAGCCAAGAGCAATGCCTAGTTCGGTCAAGGAGCGTCCAGAGGTGGGCTAGGAAGAGTTGATTAAGGTGTGGTCCCCGTTGGTTTGGTCTAAGGTCGAGAAATCGAGGGTTTAGTACACTAGGGTTCGAATCATTTTGGTGCAGAAAAATCCAGCAACTTTCAGGTGCTGTTCGAGGGTCTTAAGTGGGCTGGTCTAGGTGGTTTAAGGGCTGGTAGTGTATGGTTGAGGCAGGGTTTAAGCTCGGAAAGTTTTGGTTAAGTTTCGGGTTGATTAAGATTAAAACCGAGACCCAGGTCCAAATTTTAAAACGAATCGTATAAGTTATGAAACATGCAGTACTTTTCACTGTTGCATGTTATGAATATGCACTTGCGATTCAGGTCTATCGAGTCATTAGACTCACTAGGTGTGAATGATACAGTTGAGCATATTGATGAGGAGATTGGAGGCATTGAAGACTGAGTAGGCTGAGCTGGGGGTGCACATGTTTACCCGAGGACCGTGCATTTTTCTGGATATTATGGTAATGAGTCATGGGTGTAAATAATATTTAAAATATTTTTGCATATATTTATATGTTGATGATTTTGACAGATGTTGAGTTCTTTTAAAATAGAAGACTAGGAGACTGATTTAATTTTAAGATTTAATTGACTGCAGTTATTTTTATTCAATGGCTGGTTGATTTTTTTTTAGAAATGCATGATTGACTACTTTTATTGCATGCATGTGTTCGAGGATTTTCGAAAAGAGATTTGAAAAAAATATGTTTCAGTAGATTTTTAAGCAGTAGACATTTATGTTGGTATTAGAGAAAGGGTCCTGTATAGGGTTGTGTCACCGCCAGCTTCTGCAGCTATGTTTTCAAGCTTCAAGTCTGTAAGTTTAAATGTCTTAAATGTTTTTACTGCTATCACCTGCATGTCCTAAATTTCCTCATTGCGACTGTTTTAACATCACATTCTCTTGTGATTACTATCATCACTGGTCGGGAAATTTTCTTGTTTCCATATTCTTTTCTCATAGTAGCTAGTTCCATCACTCTATTGTTAAATCTTTTATCAAAATCGTTCATGGATTCCCCATGCTTCATTTTTATACTGTAAAATTTCTGTATGGCCACAAAAGTTTTGTTTTCTCTAGTTTGATAATTGACATCGCATAATTAGATCAGTTTCTCCCAAATTTCTTTCGTAGTTGAGCACATTTTAATCTTGCTGAAGGTGTTCTTATCTAGTGTTTTATAAAGCATTTCCTTTTCTACTTTGTCCAGGTTTGCTTCTTTTTTCCTTCTATTCTATACTTTATTTTTCAACCATCTTTGGTTCATATTCTATTAGGATCGAAGCTAAATTTAGAGGGGGTTGAATAAGTTTAGCTAAAAATATATTTTTGTTGGGTTAGAAACATCGACATTTTTTTCTTGTCAGTAGAGTTTTTAGCAACTAAATCAGTCTAGTTGTGGGAAAGTAGGGTTACTCAAAATGCACTACAACAAACGACAAAGGATAACTCCAAATCCCCGGATTCGTTACAGTCCCTCCTGTGATACTCCAACCTCCCCATGAGTTGGTTATTCCTAAATGAGTCATGAAGGGTATAACGAACTTACCCTGTCTCCACATTGGATCCAGAACAGGGTCAGAAGGATCAAAAACTGCTAATTCATACAGAGCCATCGAGCCCGCCCAACGAGCAACCAGAACTGTATGCATTATATGAACGGAAAGCAACCGGCCGGGATCATTCAATACAATGGTATGAACACGATACCAAGGCAAACCCATGGAAAATACCCATTTCGCAAAGAAAAACGGACATGCGTAACTTTATTGCATTGTAAAAGACTATACTATGACTATCCTATGGACCTCCCTTGTTCAAGGGATTATTTCCTAACAAGGGAAGCGTTAGGTTAATTTTTATTCTATTCTGTTCATAATAATTGAACAATTCTGTTCGTAGGAACAAAGAGAAGCAGGTTTATTCTATACTCGATAAGTACCAATACGCAACGCGGGGTTGATACCATTAGAGTTTTTAGCAAGTAAACCAGTCTAGTTGTGGGAAAGTAGGGTTACTCAAAATGCACTACAACAAACGACAACGGATATACGGATATATCCATTGTCGTTGGTCATTTAAAACTATTGGAATTGATCGTGTTGTTGAAAGTTCATTCAACGACAACGGGTTTTGAGTAAGCTGTCGCTCATTAGCGACGGTAACCGTCGCTAATTTTTACCGACGGGTTTTGAGTAAGCTGTCGCTCATTAGGGACGGTTTAAGATTTTAGCGACGGTTTCTGACTAAGCCGACCCAAATTAGCGATAGTTCTTGACTAAGTCGGCGCTAATTAGTGACGGTTTAGACATAATCCGTCGTTAATTTTTTTAAGTAAAACAAAAAAATTAATTTTATAATTTAATAAATGTACCAAAAAACTTACAATATGACTAAGCTAATAATATTCATGATCTTAACTAACACTTCAAAATTTACCAAGGATTGAAGCGAAAAAACGTATCCTAAATCGAAACTAAAATCGTCTAAGAGAGAAAAATTTATCGTGTGTAGGAAAATGGATCGAAAACACGGATATTTATAGACAATTAGAGACGGTTGTATATTTAACCATCGCTATTAGCGACTGTTGTTCTTTAAACCATCGCTATTTTAAAAGTTGCGACTGCTTTAATAAAACTGTCGCAATTTTTAAAACAGTTGAAAGCGACAGTTTTGTTTAAACCGTCACTATTTAAAAAATTGTGATGGTTTTAATAAAACCATCTCTAAATATTCTCTAAAACCGTCGCTAATTAACAACGGTTCGCTAAAATCGTTGTTGTTTCTCCAAAAAAACACGCTAATCACCAATGGTTAGCTAAAACCGTTGTGGTTTGTCCAAAATCCACGATATTCCACAACAGTTTTCTAAAACGGTTGTCGTTTGTCCAAAAAAACGATAATCCACAATGTTTTTGTTAAAACCGTTGTTAAAAGTAAAAACACAACTGTTTTCCAATAAAATCGTTGTCTTTTGAGTGTTGTTGAAGGCATATTTTCTTGTAGTTATGGTTGAAGAAATGACTTTGTGGAAATGGGTTAAGACAGTTTAGCAAAATAAATGAAAAAGGTAATATGAATATGAGATTGTTTCTTGATGTTTCAAGATTTCGACACTCCTACATCACCCTTTCTTCTTCGCGGAAGGTTTGCACTAAAAAAATCTGGTAATTACATGCAATTTGAAATCACCCACTTCAGCATGACAAACATTGTCTGACTGAAACTCTTAGTAAAACTCTTATATAAAGAACTTTGAGAAGTAAGACTTCTTATTTTCAATTACAAATAGCACCGAAAAATTCAAAGCACAACTATGATCCTTGAACTGATATGATAATGATATATCGGGGTGTGTTGATTTTTTAGTTGGGATTCGAAGGCTTTATAAAGAAACTATCAGTTTTCTTGTATGATCAAAGATAAGGTGATATTAGTCATATTTAGACTCATGTCAATTGATCTATTGATATATTCAATTTGCAACGACAAAATGTTCCAAATATATTTGTTCATGAATATGGATGTCCTTGTTGCTAGTCATCGTCCTTTCTGATATATTCAAAACTTTGACTTTAACTCTAAACTTTAATCACTGATCGATAAATAAGGAAAGCTTTATCAGTTGACTCTGATTCTTAATCACTTATCAGACTGATTTACCAAAAAGGAAAAGATTTTATTCTGATTGATAGACAATAGGTGGAGCTTAATTAGTCGACCAAGAATAATTTTAGCTAACAGATTCCTTCACATGTTTTTATCCATGAGTTATGTAACGTCCCAAAAATCTGAAAGTCCACGTGAACCACGTGCAAGCAAGTTATTAAATTTTTTTCGTATTTTATTAAATTGTTTTAAAGAATTAAATGCATGTTTATTTTATTAAATTGTGTTTAATTATTTTATGCATGTTATGCATAATTTTTTCATAATAGGATTTATTTCATAATATTTTAAAAGTTCATGCATTAGGATTTTTAAGTTGCATTTCGCGCTCAAACGAGGAACGGAGACTGGGGAATTACCAGAAAATTATTTTTATTACATGATTAATTTTTATTAAATAATATAAGGTGTTTTAAAGGCATTTTTCAAGAAATAAGCTTTGTTGGGTATTTTTATCAGTCAGAAAATAATTTTTAACGGTACGTAAATTTTATCGAATCAGGGTACTTTTTGAGGGTTCGACTATTGTTTTCAAAAACTTCCCAACGCGAAATATTTTTCGGGAGTGTGTTGGGATTTAATAGGCTTACTTTTAAGCTTAATGGGCTTAAAACTCTTTTTAAACTTTTAATTAGCAATTTAGGGCCCATTAGCTATTTGTTAACTATTTAAATAATACTTAACCTACACTAAACCTAATTATTTCTCACAGCCGACACCTTCCCCTCCCCTATCAGCTTTCCTCTTGTTTTCAGCACCTCTCACAGCTGAGAACCATCGGCCAACCACCCTTCTTGCAAAGAAATTCATCTGGCGCACTCCTGACGTCCGTTCTTCATCGTTCTTGCGTAAGAATCATCAAAGGCACGCATTGTATCCATATTGCTGCATCATTCATGTGTATATATGCTGTTATGTGTGATGTTTATGGAGGTTTCATTTGGCATGTGCAGATCCGAGTCCCATGGTTTGTTTGTTTCGGTCCATGCATGTATCATTCTTTTGCATCTCACGTTTGATTTCCTGGTGCAAGGGTTGCTGATGAGAGCCTTGAGGGGCCATAAGCGTCGAGAAGGAAAGGATAGTCGGCTGGAACCGAAGGTTTATCGCTATAAGAGGGCAGATCGGGGAGCTGTGAGGAGGGGCCACGTTTTGAGAGTAGAACGAGATGTTGAGTGAGCCGGCTGCGTGGAAGACCGTTCCAGGCCGTGGACCAGCCCCTGCTGGGTCTAAGCCATGGCTTAGAGGGGGCCCCAAGCTGCTGGACACGCCTTTATAACAGCTGGTGGTGTTGAGGCGAGGCGGCCGTGTGTGTGTGCTTTTGTGTTTTAACGACCGCGTTTGTTGTTGTGTGTTTTCTTAATTGCTCGCAAGTTATAGTAAAATGTATTTTTGAGTGCAAGTGTCGATCCCACGAGAAGTATGTATATAAATGTATATTAGTGCTTGTGATTAAAATAGTCTCGACCTTATTTAAAAAATTCAATTAAAAGATTTGGTTGCAAGAATAACTAAATTGAAAATGGATTTAAATGTAACACCAAATTGTAACAAATAACAATGAAATAAAGGATCTAGAGGTCCGATTTCACGCAACTGTCCACCATGTGTGATTTCTTGTAGCTATGTTATAAAAATCATTCTTATTCATTAGCCAAGAATCCTATAATTATCTACTCCCTTTCCCGAATGTTAAGTAGATATTAGTTATCTAAAAATGGATTGCAACGTTCCCATCATTAATCTACAAATAAATAACACATCAAGCACTAGATTCTCTATGGGCTTCGATAGCATTATAGGTCCTTCCGAACTATATAAATACCATTAATGTATTTTTCTCATTTTTTGTTTATAATTTCCTCTTCCGAGTGATAAATTGTAAACATATAAATCATTCAAATTATGGCCAATAAATTGAAAGCATTAAGATTAGAACAATACAAATGAACAATATGAAGAACTTAAATAGCTTAGTTCATAGATTCTAACACATGGTTTTAATTTTGTTCCATCTTTCCTCTAGAAATAAAAATTAATTCATAATAACACAAGCAAAACAACAAAACATGGTTCTAAAACAAGACATATCAAATGAAAAATAATAGAAAGAAGAACTTAGAACAAGAGTTTGAAGGGCTGATTCCGTCCCCGGAGTTGTGCAAAAGATTTCCCAAAAAACTCGATGAATTTGGATCTTCAATCTTCTAGCTGCAGCCTCCACTCTTCCCTTGGTTCCACATTACCCTAGATGTTGAGTAAGTGATGTCTTTTTATAGTCCCAGACAAAACTCAAATCGCAGCACACAAAAATTTTGGACTTCCATGCGCAGCACACAAAAATACATATTTTCCAGATTCTGTCTTGCAATGACCGCGGGTGCGGTACTTCCACTGGTGTGTGAGTGCAGGTGCGCGCGTGGTGTATTTTTTAGTGCGGGTGCAGTGCTACACCGCGGGTGCGGTGCAATATAAGCGCGGGTGCGCTGTAGCCTCTGTATTTTTGATCTTTTGCACTTTCCAATTCAACACTTTAATACTCCAAACTCTTATTCAAAGCTTCCAAACTACAACAACAAAAACAACAACAAATCACATAAACCTGCTCAAGAATCATAAAATTCCAAGTTAAAAACCAGTAATAAAAGTGCAATAAATTGCACTTATCAAACTTCTCAAAACTTAGGATTTTGCTAGTCCACAAACAAACAAGTCATGAAATACTTTAAAGAACTTGGCCTCAAGATAATTTATCTAACTCTTTTCATGCATTCACAAGTCAAATCAATCCAACCAATTTTTCATCCGGATATAATCATGCAATCGGTTAATTTTCTTAACTTCTAATCTCTTCAAGTCATGTTTCAAAACATTCTCAATCGATTTCAATTTTTACAAACACAAATCAAGAGGTCTTTTTCGGTAAAAATTGGGTTCAAAGTAATATTCATTCAAGAAAAGAGTACCCAATAAATATTTAATGCAATGAGGTGTGTGTAAAGTTTATCAAAATTCATACTCAATGTAAGTGTTTATCGATTTTCCATAGGCTTGATCCTCCCAATCCATCTCCACTAGTATATTGGACAACTATGACTTGGTCAATAGGATTTGCAGCGCTTGTAATGTTAGGCCTTGGCTCATGGCTACAAATGAAGATTAGGAATTCAAATAAGGGAGTAAGTTGAATTATTATCTCTTTTGCAAACTCCACTTTTTTTATCTCTATTTTTTATTCATTTAATCTCTTTTTTTTTTTTCTTTTTCTCCAACTTCTTCAATGAAACATCATTCATTTTTCTTTTCTTTTGTAGGAGAATTTCAATTTCTTTAATCCTTTGAATTTTTACTCCTTTGTAAAGGTAGAAAAATAATGTATAAGATATTCAAAGGGGTGGTAAATGTGAGATATTTAAAAAGAATATCGAATGGGGGTCTTTTATACATATTCATGTGTGCCATTCGAATTCATATAAGCTACAAAGAGGTGACAAATGATAAATTATTTTTATTTGGTGGCCTGAAAGTCTCAATCGATCCAAAAAAATCACCTAAATCATTCATAAATCATAGTTTGTCCGTATTTCGCCTCGAGTGTTGTTTGGATTGTTCTAGACAAAATCTCAATTCACCAACACAAAGTAGAATCTAATCATCGTGAAAAATGGTGTCTCAATGCATAAACCAAATACATATATATTCAAAAGAAAAGTGTTTGGCTTCAACGAAATTTCAAGAACACAATTCTTTTCTCATATAGGCTCAAGAGGGTTTCAAATGAATATTTATGAACAATATAACTAGGTCCAAATAAAATCAAAGATTGCCTCAATCATATATGTGTTTGCAAAAATTTATTTCAATGTCAAATGAAAATCGCAGAGTTGTTTAGAAATTATAAGTCTCAAATTTACCAAATCTCATGATTGTTCTCTAAATTTCTCAAATTGATTGATGAACATGAATGAAATGCATGACCTTTCTTCTCAACACACAAATTTTGTTCATCATTGGCCATTTCAAAAATTTTCATGACTATGACACAACAAACACACAAGCAAATAACTCAAAAGTAAATAAAACACTCAAATAAAACTAAATAAAAAATTGAACACACAAATTAAAATAAATAACATCTCCCCCAAACTAAAATATGTGCATTGTCCTCGATGTAAATGATCATGAAAGTTAGAGGAATACACATACCTCGGACAACGACTGTCAGTGGTCATTGCCATCCTCATCATCTGTGGAATGTGTTTTGTGAGAAGGTATTTCGAATTGAAGGAGAATTTTGGAGAAGTGTTCTTCGTTGATGCTTAATTTCTGCCCCTTTCTGTTTTTAAAATCATCGACCGCGGGTGCGCTTTGCCTATTGGAAATTTTCAGTTTTCATTCAGCAAACACTGCGGGTGCAGTCAATAAAGTACCGCGGGTGCGGTATGGCTACTGGAAATTTTTTTATTTTCTGTCTTCAACGACCGCTGGTGCAATATATTTCCAGCTCATGTGCACTCTTTGAAATTGTTTTCTCCTCTAATTGTTAGTCCTAAAAAACAAAATTGGGATTCATAAGATTTGGTGGAATACAAGAACACACTAAACCAAAAAATCACAACTAAAAATAAGAATACAAGAGTAGAAGCAGAACCGAAAACGAAATGCAATAAAGAAACAAAAATTTGGGTTGCCTCCCAATAAGCGCTTGGTTTAACGTCGTCAGTCCGACTGTCACTGCACTGTTCAAGGTGGGTAGTGAGAACTTTTAGATGCCATGATTTCCAACCTTTGACCTTCAACATCCATTGTCAATTTTCTTTGTTTCAAGTCGATGATAGCTCCAGCAGTAGCCAGGAATGGTCGTCCTAGAATGATAGGAACATTCTTACTGTTCTCCACGTCTAGTACCACGAAATCTGCTGGAAACCTCAATTTATCAATTTTAAGTTCAACATCGTCTACACAACCCAATGGAACTTTCACCGATTTATCTGTCAGCTGCAAGATTACTTCCTTGGGTTTTATCTCGCTCAGTCCAAGTTTCTCGTAGAGAGAACTTGGCATTATATTCAAACTTGCTCCTGAATCACAGATAGCTTTTTTCACAAATTGACCCCCTATTTCACATGGCACAACAAATTCACCGGGATCTAGCAGCTTCTGAGGAAGATTTCTTCGTGTTACTTCTTCAAGTTCCACTTCCCCCAGATCTGCAGAATCAATATTAGTGTGTTGGTTCTTGAGATCGTCAAGAACCTTTTTCTTTTGAAATTCTGCTTGTAGTTGTAAAAATCTATGGGGGTAGGGAAGTAAAGAAATATCAATGCATTGATTCGAATCATACCTCTCATTTTTCTTACCTCGGACTCTTTTGGTTAGAATTGGTTTTTCATCCTGGATATGTGTGAGTTTAACTTCTTTCTCTTCTCTGCTTACCACACCAATCTCCTCGTGTTGTATAAAAATGGCATTCACTTCTCTCAGATTTGGGTCTGCAACCTTTTGAACTGCGCCTGATGGTTGAGATGTGAGTTGCTTCGTTATCTGCCCCATTTATGACTCAAGGATTTTCAATGAAGCACCAATATTCGCCATGTGTGTTTCAAGGTTGTCAAGTCTAGACTCAGTCCTAGCCATCCTCTTACCAGATTCAACAACAAATGTCCCAACTAAATCCTCAAATGATGGTTTCCCTTCCCCGTTTGATGTATTGAACCCCGATGGAGGATTCAATACATTCTTATTATTCGCGTATAAAAATTTTTCATGGTTTCTCAAAGTAGGATGATAAGTGTTAGGGGAGGGTTGCCTCGATAACCTCCATAGCCACCAAAGTTCCTGTTGTTGATATACTGTGATTCTTCGGGAAGAGCAGGTTCTTCAGCAACAAGCGATGGACTCTCAGTCTCTAATGTGCTCACCTTATTCATAGCCGCAATTTGAGTGGTCAGTGCAGATACCTGAGCAGTGAGTGACGTAATAGGATACACAGCATAAACTTGGTAAATCAGTCTGATATATTCAAAACTTTGACTGTAACTCTAAACTTTAATCACTGATCGATAAATACGGAAAGCTTTATCCGTTGACTCTGATTCTTAATCACTTATCAGACTGATTTACCAAAATAGAAAAGATTTTATTCTGATTGATAGACGATAGGTGGAGCATAATCAGTCGACCTAGAATCAGTTTAGCTAACAGAATCCTTCACATGTTTTTATCCATGAGTTATGTAACGTCCCAAAAATCTGAAAGTCCACGTGAACCACGTGCAAGCAAGTTATTAAATTTCTTTCGTATTTTATTAAATTGTTTTAAAGCATTAAATGCATGTTTATTTTATTAAATTGTGTTTAATTATTTTATGCATGTTATGCATAATTTTTTCATGATAGGATTTATTTCATGATATTTTAAAAGTTCATGCATTAGGATTTTTAAATTGCAGTTTCGCGCTCGAACGAGGAACGGAGACTGGGGAATTACCAGAAAATAATTTTTATTACATGATTAATTTTTATTAATTAATATAAGGTGTTTTAAAGGCATTTTTCAAGAAATGAGCTTTGTTGGGTATTTTTATCCGCCAGAGCATAATTTTTAACTGGTACGTAAATTTTATCGAATTGGGGTACTTTTTGAGGGTTCGACTATTGTTTTCAAAAACTTCCCAACGCGAAATATTTTTCGGGAGTGTGTTTTGATTTAATAGGCTTACTTTTAAGCTTAATGAGCTTAAAACTCTTTTTAAACTTTTAATTAAGCAATTTAGGGCCCATTAGCTATTTGTTAACTATTTAAATAATACTTAACCTACACTAAACCTAATTATTTCTCACAGCCGACACCTTCCCCTCCCCTATTAGCTTTCCTCTTGTTTTCAGCACCTCTCACAGCTGAGAACCATCGGCCAGCCACCCTTCTTGCAAAGAAATTCATCTGGCGCACTCCTGACGTCCGTTCTTCATCGTTCTTGCGTAGGAATCATCAAAGGCACGCATTGTATCCATATTACTGCATCATTCATGTGTATATATGCTGTTATGTCTGATGTTTATGGAGGTTTCATTTGGCATGTGCAGATCCGAGTCCCATGGTTTGTTTGTTTCGGTCCATGCATGTATCATTCTTTTGCATCTCACGTTTGATTTCATGGTGCAAGGGTTGCTGATGAGAGCCTTGAGGGGCCATAAGCAGTCGAGAAGGAAAGGATAGTAGGCTGGAACCGAAGGTTTATCGCGATAAGAGGGCAGATCGGGGAGCTGTGAGGAGGGGCCACGTTTTGAGTGTAGAACAAGCTGTTGAGTGAGCCGGCTGCGTGGAGGACCGTTCCAGGCCGTGGACCAGCCCCTGCTGGGTCTGAGCCATGGCTTAGATGGGTCCCCAAGCTGCTGGACACGCCTTTATAACAGCTGGTGGTGTTGAGGCGAGGCGGCCGCGCGTGTGTGCTTTTGTGCTTTAACGATCGCGTTTGTTGTTGCGTGTTTTCTTAATTGCTTGCAAGTTATAGTAAAATGTATTTTTGAGTGCAAGTGTCGATCCCACGAGGAGTATGTATATAAATGTATATTAGTGCTTGTGATTAAAATAGTCTCGACTTTATTTAGAAAATTCAATTAAAAGATTTGGTTGCAAGAATAACTAAATTGAAAATGGATTTAAATGTAACACCAAATTGCAACAAATAACAATGAAATAAAAAATCTAGAGGTTCGATTTTACGAAACTGTCCACCATGTGTGATTTCTTGTAGCTATGTTATAAAAATCATTCTTATTCATTAGCCAAGAATCCTATAATTATCAACTTCCTTTCTCGAATGTTAAGTAGATATTAGTTATCTAAAAATAGATTGCAACGTTCCCATCAATAATCTACAAATAAATAACACATCAAGCACTAGATTCTCTATGGGCTTCGATAGCATTATAGGTCCTTCCGAACTATATAAATACCATTAATGTATTTTTCTCATTTTTTGTTTATAATTTCCTCTTCCGAGTGATAAATTGTAAACATATAAATCATTCAAATTATGGCCAATAAATTGAAAGCATTAAGATTAGAACAATACAAATGAACAATATGAAGAACTTAAATAGCTTAGTTCATAGATTCTAACACATGGTTTCTAATTTTGTTCCATCTTTCCTCTAGAAATAAAAATTAATTCATAATAACACAAGCAAAACAACAAAACATGGTTGTAAAACAAGACATATCAAATGAAAAATAATAGAAAGAAGAACTTAGAACAAGAGTTTGAAGGGCTGATTCCGTCCCCGGAGTTGTGCAAAAGATTTCCCAAAAAACTTGATGAATTTGGATCTTTAATCTTCTAGCTGCAGCCTCCACTCTTCCCTTGGCTCCACATTACCCTAGATGGTGAGTAAGTGATGTCTTTTTATAGTCCCAGACAAAACTCAAATCGCAGCACACAAAAATTTTGGACTTCCATGCGGAGCACACAAAAATACAGATTTTCCGGATTCTGTCGTGCATTGACCGCGGGTGCGGTTAGGAAGTCATCGAGGGTGCGGTGCTTCTACTGGTGTGTGACCGCAGGTGCACGCGTGGTGCATTTTTTAGTGCGGGTGCAGTGCTACATCGCGGGTGCGCTGTAGCCTCTGTATTTTTGATCTTTTGCACTTTCCAATTCAACACTTTAATACTCCAAACTCTTATTCTAAGCTTCCAAACTACAACAACAAAAACAATAAAATTCACATAAACCTGCTCAAGAATCATAAAATTCCAAGTTAAAACCAGTAATAAAAGTGCAATAAATTGCACTTATCAAACTACCCAAAACTTAGGATTTTGCTAGTCAACAAACAAACAAGTCATGAAATACTTTAAAGAACTTGGCCTCAAGATAATTTATCTAACTCTTTTCATGCATTCACAAGTCAAATCAATCCAACCAATTTTTCATCCGGATTTAATCATGCAATCGGTTAATTTTCTTAACTTCTAATCTCTTCAAGTCATGTTTCAAAACATTCTCAATCGATTTCAATTTTTACAAACACAAATCAATAGCTCTTTTTCGGTAAAAATTGGGTTCAAATTAATATTCATTCAAGAAAAGAGTACCCAATAAATATTTGATGCAATGAGGTGTGTGTAAAGTTTATCAAAATTCGTACTCAATGTAAGTGTTTATCGATTGTCCATAGGCTTGATCCTCTCAATCCATCTCCACTAGTATATTGGACAACTATGACTTGGTCAATAGGATTTGCAATGCTTGTAATGTTAGGCCTTGGCTCATGGCTACAAATGAAGATTAGGAATTCAAATAAGGGAGTAAGTTGAATAATTATCTATTTTGCAAACTCCACTTTTTTTTATCTCTATTTTTTATTCATTTAATCTCTTTTTTTTTCTTTTTCTCCAACTTCTTCAATGAAACATCATTCATTTTTCTTTTCTTTTGTAGGAGAATTTCAATTTCTTTAATCCTTTGAATTTGTACTCCTTTGTAAAGGTAGAAAAATAATGTATAAGATATTCAAAGGGGTGGTAAATGTGAGATATTTAAAAAGAATATCGAATGGGGGTCTTTTATACATATTCATGTGTGCCATTCGAATTCATATAAGATACAAAAAGGTGACAAATGATAAATTATTTTTATTTGGTGGCCTGAAAGGCTCAATCGATCCAAAAAAATCAACTAAATCATTCATAAATCATAGTTTGTTCGTATTTCGCCTCGAGTGTTGTTTGGATTGTTCTAGACAAAATCTCAATTCACCAACACAAAGTAGAATCTAATCATCGTGAAAAATGGTGTCTCAATGCATAAATCAAATACATATATATTCAAAAGAAAAGTGTTTGGCTTCAACGAAATTTCAAGAACACAATTCTTTTCTCATATAGGCTCAAGAGGGTTTCAAATGAATATTTATGAACAATATAACTAGGTCCAAATAAAATCAAAGATTTCCTCAATCATATATGTGTTTGCAAAAATTTATTTCAATGTCAAATGAAAATCGCAGAGTTGTTTAGAAATTATAAGTCTCAAATTTACCTAATCTCATGATTGTTCTCTAAATTTTTCAAATTGATTGATGAACATGAATGAAATGCATGACCTTTCTTCTCAACACACAAATTTTGTTCATCATTGGTCATTTCAAAAATTTTCATGACTATGACACAACAAACACACAAGCAAATAACTCAAAAGTAAATAAAACACTCAAATAAAACTAAATAAAAAATTGAACACACAAATTAAAATAAATAACATCTCCCCAAAACTAAAATATGTGCATTGTCCTCGATGTAAATGATCATGAAAGTTAGAGGAATACACATACCTCGGACAACGACTGTCAGTGGTCATTGCTATCCTCATCATCTGTGAAATGTGTTTTGTGAGAAGGTATTTCGAATTGAAGGAGAATTTTGGAGAAGTGTTCTTCGTTGATGCTTAATTTCTGCCCCTTTCTGTTTTTAAAATCATCGACCGCGGGTGCGGTCTAGAACATATCGCGGGTGCGGTGTAGCTACAGGAAATTTTTGAATTTTCGACCTTCAGCTACCGCTGGTGCGGTTAATATTCGACCGCGGGTGCGATGTTGGTTCTGGAAACATATCGCAGGTGCACTACAAACTAGACCGCGGGTGCGCTTTGCCTATTGGAAATTTTCAGTTTTCATTCAGCAAACACTGCGGGTGCAGTCAATAAAGTACCGCGGGTGCGGTATGGCTACTGGAAATTTTTTTATTTTCTGTCTTCAACGACCGCTAGTGCAATATATTTCCAGCTCATGTGCACTCTTTGAAATTGTTTTCTCCTCTAATTGTTAGTCCTAAAAAACAAATATGGGATTCATAAGATTTGGGGGAATACAAGAACACACTAAAACCAAAAAATCACAACAAAAAATAAGAATACAAGAGTATAAGCAAAACCGAAAACGAAATGCAATAAAGAAACAAAAATTTGGGTTGCCTCCCAATAAGCGATTGGTTTAACGTCGTCAATCCGACTGTCACTGCACTGTTCAAGGTGGGTAGTGAGAACTTTTAGATGCCTTGATTTCCACCCTTTGGCCTTCAACATCCATTGTCAATTTTCTTTGTTTCAAGTCGATGTTAGCTCCAGCAGTAGCCAAGAATGGTCGTCCTAGAATGATAGGAACATTCTTACTGTTCTCCACGTCTAGTACCACAAAATCAGCTGGAAACCTCAATTTATCAATTTTAAGTTCAACATCGTCTACACCACCCAATGGCACTTTCACCGATTTATCTGTCAGCTGCAAGATTACTTCCTTGGGTTTTATCTGGCTCAGTCCAAGTTTCTCGTAGAGAGAACTTGGCATAATATTCAAACTTGCTCCTGAATCACAGATAGATTTTTTCACAAATTGACCCCTATTTCACATGGCACAACAAATTCACCGGGATCTAGCTGCTTCTGAGGAAGATTTCTTCGTGTTACTTCTTCAAGTTCCACTTCCCCCAGATCTGCAGAATCAATATTAGTGTGTAGGTTCTTGAGATCGTCAAGAACCTTTTTCTTTTGAAATTCTGCTTGTAGTTGTAAAAATCTATGGGGGTAAGGAAGTAAAAAAATATCAATGCATTGATTCGAATCATACTTCTCATTTTTCTTACCTCGGACTCTTTTGGTTAGAATTGGTTTTTCATCCTGGATATGTGTGAGTTTAACTTCTTTCTCTTCTCTGCTTACCACACCAATCTCCTCGTGTTGTATAAAAATGGCATTCACTTCTCTCAGATTTGGGTCTGCAACCTTTTGAACTGCGCCTGATGGTTGAGATGTGAGTTTCTTCGTTATTTGCCCCACTTATGACTCAATGATTTTCAATGAAGCACCAATATTCTCCATGTGTGTTTCAAGGTTGTCAAGTCTAGACTCAGTCCTAGCCATCCTCTTACCAGATTCAACAACAAATGTCCCAACTAAATCCTCAAATGATGGTTTCCCTTCCCCGTTTGATGTATTGAACCCCGGTGGAGGATTCAATACATTCTTATTATTCGCGTATAAAAAATTTTCATGGTTTCTCAAACCAGGATGATAAGTGTAGGGGAGGGTTGCCTCGATAACCTCCATAGCCACCAAAGTTCCTGTTGTTGATATACTGTGCTTCTTCGGGAAGAGCTGGTTCTTCAGCAACAAGCGATGGACTCTCAGTTCTCTGATGTGCTCACCTTATTCATAGCTGCAATTTGAGTGGTCAGTGCAGATACCTGAGCAGTGAGTGACGTAATAGGATACACAGCATAAACTCAAGCTGTCCTTTTTACTCCTACCCTTTCAGACGGCAACTGGTAGCTATTTATAGTCATCTGTTCAAGCAAGTTATAATCTTGCTCGGGAGATTTAGAAAAGATCGTGCCACCAGCTGCTGCATCAACTGTTCCTCTTGTTTGCCCATTCAGACCGTTGTAAAATAATTCAATTTGTACCCAATCTTCAAAACCATGGTTCGGGCACTTTCTCAACATCTCCTTGTATCTTTCCCACGCCTCATAGAGTTGCTCAAAGTCAGTCTGCCTGAACGTACTAATCTCAATCTTCAACTGTGCAGACTTTGCAGGAGGAAAATACTTCGCCAGGAATTTCGTTGCCAAACTGGTTCTGTTGAACCATGTTTATTAATGCGGGCTTGAGCTCAAAGTTGTTTGCTTTAATAGTCCCTCGTGCTATGCCCGAATAATGAGCATTTAGTACCGGCCTAAAATGATCCCTGATGGGTATTGCAGGGGGTGGATTTTCGTTATCTCTGTTGTCAGCCATTGCTTGAATCGCTTCTCTTCTTGCCTTTCTTAATCTTCTTGTGGTTGTTTCGATCTCGGGATCAAAGATAAACAAGTCAAGATTTTGCGATCTTTGCATGCACTTTCAAACAAAGATAAGAAACAAATCAATGTTTAATGTAATACAATAAATGCAGCTCTAAATTAAAATCTAGACTAATTGATAACAATAATAATATAAATTTAAAATAAACACTCCCCGGCAACGGCGCCAAAAACTTGTTGCGTGTTTTTTTAATTGCTTGCAAACGCACGACGTCAAGTTTTAGTAAAATTTATTTTTGAGTGCAAGTATCGATCCCACGAGGAGTATGTACATAAATGTATATTAGTGCTTGTGATTAAAATAGTCTCGATTTTATTTAGAAAAATCAATTAAAAGATTTGGTTGCAAAAATAACTAAATTGAAAATGGATTTAAATGTAACACCAAATTGTAACAAATAACAATGAAATAAAAGATCTAGAGGTTCGATTTTACGCAACTGTCCACCATGTGTTATTTCTTGTAGCTATGTTATAAAAATCATTCTTATTCATTAGCCAAGAATCCTATAATTATCAACTTCCTTTCCCGAATGTTAAGTAGATATTAGTTATCTAAAAATAGATTGCAATGTTCCCATCATTAATCTACAAATAAATAACACATCAAGCACTAGATTCTCTATGGGCTTCGATAGCATTATAGGTCCTTCCGAACTACATAAATACCATTGATGTATTTTTCTCATTTTTTGTTTATAATTTCCTCTTCCGAGTGATAAATTGTAAACATATAAATCATTCAAATTATGGCCAATAAATTGAAAGCATTAAGATTAGAACAATACAAATGAACAATATGAAGAACTTAAATAGCTTAGTTCATAGATTCTAACACATGGTTTCTAGTTTTGTTCCATCTTTCCTCTAGAAATAAAAATTAGTTCGTAATAACACAAGCAAAACAACAAAACATGGTTCTAAAACAAGACATATCAAATGAAAAATAAAAGAAAGAAGAATATAGAACAAGAGTTTGAAGTGCTGATTCCGTCCCTAGAGTTGTGCAAATGATTTCCCAAAAAACTTGATGAATTTGGATCTTCAATCTTCTAGCAGTAGCCTCCACTCTTCCATTGGGTCCCCATTACCCTAGATGGTAAGTAAATGATCTCTCTTTGTAGTCCCAGACATGCCTCAATTCGCAGCACACCAAAATTTTGGACTTCCATGCGCAGCACACAAAAATACAGATTTTCCGGATTCTGTCTTGCAAGGACCGCGGGTGCGGTTAGGAAGTCATCACGGGTGCGGTGCTTCTACTGGTGTGTGAGCGCAGGTGCGGTGCATTTTTTAGTGCAGGTGCAGTGCTACATCGCGGGTGCGGTGCAAATATAAGCGCGGGTGCGCTGTAGCCTCTGTAATTTTGATCTTTTGCACTTTCCAATTCAACACTTTAATGCTCCAAACTCTCATTCTAAGCTTCCAAACTACAACAACAAAAATAATAACAAATCACATAAAACTTGCTGAAGAATCATAAAATTCCAAGTTAAAAACCTGTAATAAAAGTGCAATAAATTGCACTTTTCATTTGTATTGTAGGCTGTATGGTGCCATGGGTCCATTGAGTCCAGAGGGGTCCTAGGGTGGTCAGGTAGAGATGGGTTAGGAGCTGGTCCCTTCGGTGTTGAGCTAGGAGCTGGTCCCTTCTGTGTTGAGCTAGGGTCGATATATGGTGGGTATGGTGAGCTAGGGTTTCGAGGAACACTAGTTCATTTTCCAGCAACATGCAGGGATGGTTCGAAGGGTTGTGGGTCTGGTCTTGTTGGGTTTAGAGTCTCTTAAGTGTTTTTAATCTATAGTAAAAAGTTGGGGCAGTTTTAATTGAGTTTCGAGTCGATTTGGGTTAAAACCGAGACCTCGGTCCAAATTTTAAAACGAACCAGTTAAGTGGTAAAAGATGCTCGAGTTTACATCTAAGAATGCTTTTTCAATATGTTTTGGGACATTTGAAGGAGTTTGGCAAACTTCGGGTCAATTTTAGATGTCCGGGGGTAAAATAGAAATTTATGTGTTTCCTGGGGCAAAATGGTCATTTTTCACCTGGGGTGAAATTTTGGTCCTGGCAGTGCCCTGGCACCAATTTACCATATTTTAAAATTTTTATTCATCATGATTCACGATTTTTAAGATTTTATGAAAATATACGATGCCTGCTTGAATTTAAGGAAAATTGCATTTGAGCACGATTTTTATAAGTGATGTAAATGATAATATTTTGAATGATTGGAATTAGTTGTGACTATCGAAGTATATGTAAATGTTTAAGATGTATATGTAAATGATGATGATGAGGCCTAGGCACATTTGATGGGTAATCCTGTCACTGATGTTCGACAGCCGCCGGGTACTGTGGTTCTATGTATGATGGATCAATCGAAAATGATGATGCACGACATTCATCTCTAATTAACTGAATTCGCTAAATGATAAATGATGAATGATAAATGATGAGTGACGAATGATGAACGATGAATGATGTTTAACGATGAACTGTTTTGTCACGTGCACAATTGCATTTGACACGTTTACATTAAGCTTTTAAAGTTCATGAAAGATATGTTGATTATAATATTTTTCACTGTCGTGATCTATGTATAGATATTTGTTATTTATGGTACAGGTGTGTTGAGTCTTTAGACTCACTAGGTGTGTGTGATGCAGGTGAGTTTGTTGTTGAGGAGACTGGAGCCGCTGGATTCTGAGTCAGCAGGCCTGGTGGGCGACAGACCCGAGGACCTTATGATTTTCCATACATTTATGATTTTATGTTCTTGGGAGGATATGAGTATTTTATACGCTGTTTTATTTTACTGATTTATGTTAGGATGTTACTCGTTTACATTCCGCTATATTTTTATTGGTAATTGCTTATGAAACTTTTTAAATGGTGTTTTTTTAGTAAGATTTCATGCTTGCGATTTATTTAAATGATTGTTTTCAAATGAGAGCTTTAAAAAAAAATTTCCGTACTTTTAAAATGAGTAAATGTTTCAGTTGGTATAAGAGCAAGGGTCATGTATAGAGTTGTGTCGCTGCCAACTTCTGCACCTCAGTCTTCAAGCCTCAAGTCAGTAAGCTTTTATGTTTTAAGGATTTAAATGTGTTTAATATTATCACCTGCATGTTTACATGATATATGCTTTATAGTACATGTCTATCTGTCGTTATATTTTGGCATTAGGTGCTTTAAAAAATTTGTGCATGTTACGACATGAAATTAGAAAATATATGATTTTCTTGCATGCTGGCTTTGTGCTGGAATTGGACATGAATAAGAATTTTGCTTTCGGGCATTATGAAAGGTTGGAAATTGATTGTCTATATTGATTTTTGGTTAGCAGTACTGATATTCTAATTTTTGGATCATAAGTTAATCTTGAAGATTATTAATGCTTTTGGGACTTGTAGATTTTATAAAAAATTACTGATGGTTCGTGGTTGCTAGTTGGGGTAATTTTTGAGAATTTCATGTAAGGATTAATGATTCGGGACTACGACTATCTTTGGTAGTATAAAAACATAGAATTTATTTAGGATATATGCTCTACCTAGTCGTATTTAATGATTGAATTGCATGAATAGAGAATTTTTAAAGACCTAATTGTAATAACCAATAATTTGAGGAACTAAGTGCAAAAATAAAATTCTAAGGGACTATTTTCGAATTTTCCGAATTTTGGGATTAAATTCTGAGTTTCGAGAATTTTAAGGTTTAATGAGTCTAAAATCGAAAATTTCATGGGGACAAAACTGCAAATTTTGAAGAGTTGCATGGCCAAAAATGTAATTTTCTAGAACTTTAAGGGCCAAATTGCAAATTTTGAAAATTTTGAGGATTAAATTCAAACTTTTGAGGAAAAATTGGATTAAATCAGTAATTTTCAGGGTTATGGGAATTGATCTTGGATATAATAAGCTTAAAATTATTGAAATTTATATTACGGGAAACCTATAAAATGGAATTAGGAGCGCCAAGAACTTATGCGTCATTGTGGAATTTTTGAAATTAAGGACAAAGTGGATAATTTTTGAGGAAATTAAGAATTAATGTTGCAATTGATAAGAAATTTGGGGACTAGTTTAGCAGTAAGTGGGAATCAAATGGTTTAAATGACAAGAATTTTTGATGATTTAAGTTTGAAGGAAGATTTAGAAATTTGCAAATGTAATATCCAAGCTTGGTAAACGGTATGGTTTAAGATTTCTTATGTTGATGGACTATTCGGTTAAGTTTAAATATAGTTTAGATGTTAGGAATTTGAATTTATGATTTATAGTATTGTTGATTATAGATGGTGTGTAGTCATAGTGTAGCGTCGTTACGATTAAATTCATGATAATTTGTATGTTGAGCCAATTGGTATGAGGCCAATTGTAGTGGTTAGATAAGACATAGTGGTGCAACTTTCTTGTTGATAGTGTTGCCTAATTATGAGGAGAAGCGACGTTGCGATTCGATTTAGTTGCAAAGAGTATATTGTTTTCTACAGAGGAGAGTGCACCCGCGATCCATTATGCAGTGCACCCGCGGTGATTGGACAGAAGAGTCAGTGCACCCGCACTGGAAAAGAGACCGCACCCGCGGTGTTTGGGCAAAACCTTCAGCGCACACGCGGTCCGTTGAGTAGCGCACCCGTGGTCGTCGTTTTTGGATTTTTAAATGTGGTACAATATGCGTAGCCCACCCGCGGTCGGTGAATAGTAAAATCGTGTTTTGGTGTTTTAAGTGATATAATACATGAATTTGTCCTCATTTCCCTCATTTCTTCCATTCTTCTCGGTTCTTCAGCTCAAGGAGAGCTAGGGTTCTCATTTTCTTACTTTTGTTCCTTTGATTTTAGCTTCTTGTTGAGTTATTGTAGTGTATGCAAGATCATTGTGGGTTCAAGGAGCTAAGGTAAGCTTGTGGTTTAGTTATTCTTGGATTATGGTGTTGGATAAATTATGAGATTCATTATTGTGTTGGTTTTATGGGTTTTATGGTATGGTTGTTTGATTATTGGGTTGTTGATGGTTCAATTCATGGTTTATTGTTGTAGGATTTGTACCACGAGATTAGAATCAAGGTTTTTATTGGTTGTAAGTGGAATTCATTTTTTGTGCTCACATGAAGTATATGTATTGTATTTCAATGGTTTTAATATGTTATTCCCTTCCATTTGATTCATGTTATGTATTGATACACTTTGTTGTATATTAGAGTCATTTGTATGTCTCAGTTATGTCAAAGTGTTTGTTTTAATGTCCAAGAGAGAGTTCAAATTGATTTAATTGATTGATAAAGAGATAGTAAGAGATTGCATGCAATTAGTTGATCAACGACCATAGGATTATATCCCAACAGAGCAATCGATTTATATCGATGGGATATAGGATACAGAGACAGAGATACTATTGAAATATCAATCCATCAGAGAAAAGAGTAATACCATCGTTATGTTCATGTTCTACAATATTATTCATGTTTAAAGAGTTAGATGGTATTTAATGATTTCAAAGCCATGTTTTACAGAGTATGATATGTATACATTGTTATGTAAAAGTTTCACTTGCTGAGTTTTAAAATCATTTCAGTTACTTCATGTGATGCAGATAAGAGTGACGGGCCAGGACGTTGATTGGAGCCGGGTTCATATGCATACAAGAGATGGAAGGAAGAAGGATATTTTGCTAGCATTTTGACATGATCAAAAATGATACTTTGTGTTTTGATGCAACACTTGATTGATCATGTATATACTTTTGATTGTAAATATTTTATGTCAAGAAAATTTTAAAATCCTTCTTTTCCTCTAAGTAAATTTTTAATATTCCGCTGTGTTATTTTATAAAATCAGTCGAGGGCGTTACATTTATTGGTATCAGAGCAACGTTCTTCGGACCAATGCATATGACTTCGACTACTTTCAACAGTCCGGGTATGTCTTCTTCTACATCTATTTATTGTTATTGGTTGATATGTATTATGTGAGCACATTTTAGGATTTAATGCCTCCTAAGAGAAAATCTTCAGAGGGTGAGAATAGCTCCTCATCGAGAGTTTTCGACGAGTTCGGCAAATTACTGAAAGAGCAATCCAAGGTTCACCGTGAATAGATTCTGCAGTTGCTTCGTTTGCAAGGTACAGGTCAAGGTAGAGGCCAAGGGAGAGGCCAAGTGGTTCAAGCGGTTGGGACTGATGGAATCTTTACTGCATTTAAGAGGATGGATCCGCCTGAGTTTGCAAGAAGCACCTGATCCATTGGTGGCTGTAGAGTGGATTAAAGCACTTGAGGCAATATTTGATCATCTCAGGTATGAAGACAAAGACAAAGTTGGTTGTGAAGTATTCATGCTAGTTAAAGCTGCACGTATTTGGTGGAATGCTACCAAGGTAAGTGTTGATGTTTCGGCATTGAAATGGAAAGATTTCACGGATCTTTTCTACGACAAGTATTTCCCGGATGCACTTCGAGCTTGGAAGGTGACTGAGTTTTTGGAGCTTCGTCAGGGAGGTATGAATGTTGACGAGTATATTTTGAAGTTCGAGGAGGGTTGTCTGTTTGCCCCATATATTGCCTCCAATGACAAAGATAATGGTGCTCATTTCAATAGAGGACTTCGAGCAGAGATCAGAAGGGACATCAATATGTCTAAGGCGGTGACATTTAAAGAGATTGTGGCTAAGGCTATGCTAGCCGAGCAAGATGAGAAAGATATTGCTAGAGAGAGACATGCGAGGCAGCAGGCCATTGCTCAAAGAGGTCAAGGTTCGAGCCAAAGAGAGAAAGGCAGTTTCAAGGGGAAAGGCAAGATAGAGCCGAGTTCTAAAGCATCGACAGTCCCATTTGATCCAGAGAAGCCGTTGTGTCCCAAGTGCAGTAGGCATCATAGGGGTGAGTGCAGGTTTGGTACTCATACGTGCTACCAATGTGGTACTGCAGGCTATATCGCCAAGGACTGTCCGAGAGGATCGAGTAAAGAGAAGGTGCAGGGTCGCATCTTCACCATGACGAAGGAAGGTATAAATCCTGATTCTTCTGTGATCTCTAGCACTATCTTAATTTCAGGCAGAGTAGCTACGACATTGATTGATACAGGTGCTACTTATTCTTTTATGTCTGAACTATTTTTGTGATCTTTGGGTTTATTTCTTCTGTTCTTCCCCTCCAGTTTAATGTTGTATTACCTTCTGGGGATGTGTTATTCCCGACGTCTATTATGTATGCGTGTTCTGTTCAAATTGATGAGGAGTGGTTTATGCCGATCTGATTGTTATTCCGATGGTTGCGTTTGATATTATACTTGGCATGGATTGGCTATCAACTTACCATGCAGTGATTGATTGCGTTGCCAAGACTGTGAAATTTGCAGATGATGGAAATAAGGAAGGTATGCTCGCCAGTGCAGGTACTTCGCTCGTCCTTCCTTTTATTTCATGTCTTGAGGCTAAGAAGTTGTTGTGTAGAGATTGTGAGGGGTTTTTGGCTTCGATTGTGGATATTGATAGAATTGTGAAGTTGAATATTGATGATATTAATGTTGTGAGAGAGTTCCCTGATGTATTTGAGGATGATGTGCCGGGTTTACCGTCGGACAGAGATGTAGAGTTTGTGATCGATTTAGTTCCGGGGACGGTTCCTATTTCCAAAGCTCCGTACAGAATGGCCCCGACAGAGATGAAAGAGTTGAAGACGCAGTTGCAGGATCTATTGGATAAAGGTTTTATACGGCCGAGTTCTTCACCTTGGGGAGCTTCAGTTCTTTTCGTCAAGAAGAAAGATGGGTCTTTGCGGCTGTGCATTGACTACAGAGAAATCAACAAAGTGACGATTAATAATAGATATCCGTTGCCACTAACTAGACGACCTTTTTGATCAACTGTAGGGGCTACAATGTTTTCAAAGATTGATCTGCGATCTGGCTATTATCAGTTGAAAGTTAGGGAGTTTGATATCCCTAAGACGGCGTTCCGGACCAGGTATGGTCATTACGAATTTCTTGTTATGTCGTTTGGTCTGATCAATGCTCCTTCAGTCTTCATGGATCTTATGAACCGGGTGTTCAAGCCGTATTTGGATAGCTTTGTCATAGTTTTCATCGATGATATATTGATTTATTCCAAGACCAGAGAGCTTCATGCAGAGCACCTTAGAGTCGTTCTTCAATTGTTGATAGAGAAAAGACTTGTATGCTAAGTTGAAGAAATGTGAGTTCTGGTTGGAGCAAATTTCTCTCTTAGGCCATATTCTCTCGAAGGATGGTATAGCTGTTGATCCAGTAAAAATAGAGGCGATACAGAAGTGGCCTATCCCTACCACTGTACCAGAGGTACGCAGTTTTCTTGGTTTGGTGGGTTATTATCGTCGTTTTATTTCAAATTTTTCCAAGATTGTCCTGTCGTTAACCAATCTGACGAGGAAGACTGTGAAGTTTGAGTGGTCCAATGAATGCCAAAGTGGACTCCAAGAGTTGAAAGATAGGTTGACGACAGCTCCGGCTTGCATTGCCCTAGTGGTTCAGAGGACTTTGTTGTTTATACTGATGCGTCGAAGAAGGGTCTCGGTGCAGTGCTGATGCAACGTGAAAATGTTATAGCCTATGCTTCTCGTCAATTGAAGGACTACGAGAAAAATTATTCTACGCATGATCTGGAAGTGGCAGCTGTGGTTTTCGCAATGAAAATCTGGAGACACTATTTATATGGCGAAAAGTGTGAAATTTTCACGGACCACAAGAGTTTAAGTTACTTGTTTTCTCAGAAAGAACTCAATATGCGTCAGAGACTCTGGTTAGAGCTTTTCAAAGACTATGATGTGATGATTAGTTATCACCCTGGGAAAGAGAATGTTGTGGCGGATGCATTGAGCCGTAAGTCAAGTTCTTCTTTTAGTTCTATGATCCAAAAACCGTTGTTGTTAGACTTGCAACGAGAAGAGATAACTTTGGTAGTACCAGGAAACATTGCTCGCTTTTCAGCGTTAGTCATTCAGGCTACATTGACGGACAGAATCCGTAGAGAGCAGGCCAATGATGTGCAGTTGACAGAGATGAGAGCCAGAGCAAACGAGAAAGGTAATTCAGAGTTTGGGATGAATAAAGATGGTTTGATGACATTCAGAGGCCGTATATGCATTCCTACTGGTGATGATATTCGGCGAGACGTCTTAACAGAGGATCATACAGCGCCATACTCGATACATCCAGGTAGTACCAAGATGTATCAGGATCTTAGAAGACTCTATTGTTGGCCAAGTGTGAAGAAGGATATTGCCATGTTTATTTCTCAGTACCTAACTTGTCAGCAGGTGAAAATCGAACACCAGAAACCTGCAGGAACATTGCATTCATTGTCGATTCCTCAATGGAAATGGGAGCACATTACGATAGACTTCGTGATTGGTCTTCCCAAAACGCAGAAAGGTTATAACTCTATTTGGGTTATTGTTGATCGGTTGACCAAGTCAGTGCATTTTCTCCCAGTCAAGACAACGTATTCCATGAACTAGTATGCCGAAGAGTACATAGCAGAGATTGTCAGACTTCATGGTGTTCCTGTGTCGATCGTGTCTGATCGTGACCCTAGATTTACTTCAGAGTTTTGGATGAGTTTGCACAGAGCCTTGGGTACACGGTTAGCATTCAGTACATCATATCATCCCCAGAGTGACGGTCAATCAGAGAGAGTTATTCAGATTTTGGAGGATATGCTCAGAGCTTGTACTATCGATTATCATGGTAGTTGGCATTCCAAATTGCCTCTGGTTGAGTTTACATACAATAACAGCTACCAAGCAACGATTGGAATGGCACCGTATGAAGCACTTTATGGCAGAAAATATAGATCCCCCTTATATTGGGACGAGATTGGTGAGAGAAAGATGTTGGGACCAGAGTTGGTCCAACAGACAGCTGATGTTGTTGATGTTATTCGAGAGAGGATGAAGACAGCACAGTCAAGACAGAAGAGTTATGCTGATGTACGGTGAAGGCCGTTGCAGTTTGAGGTTGGCGATCACATGTTCTTGAAGATTGCACCTCTTAAAGGTGTGATGCGGTTTGGCAAAAAGGGAAAGTTGAGTCCAAAGTTTATTGGCCCACTTGAGATATTGGACAGAGTCGGTGATCGAGCTTACATGTTAGCCTTACCACCAGATCTTGATAGAGTTCATAATGTTTTTCATGTCTCCGTGCTCAGGAAGTATATTGCGAATTCTTCACATGTTCTTCGTCACGAGCAATTGGATTTGACGCCGAATTTGGCGTACAAAGAGATTCCAGTTCATATTCTGGATCACAAAGTTAAAGTATTGAGAAACAAAGAGATCGGCATTGTTAAAGTCCTTTGGAGGAATCAATTGATTGAAGAAGCCACGTGGGAACCAGAGGATGAGATGAAAGAAAAATATCCTGAGTTGTTTGCGCAGTGAAGTCAATTTCGGGGACGAAATTTCTTTAAGGAGAGGAGATTGTAATATCCAAGCTTGGTGAACAGTATGGTTTAAGATTTCTTATGTTGATTGACTATTCGGTTAAGTTTAAGTATAGTTTAGATGTTAAGAATTTGGATTTATGATTTATAGTATTGTTGATTATAGATGGTGTGTAGTCATAGTGTAGCGTCGTTACGATTAAATTCATGATAATTTGTATGTTGAGCCAATTGGTATGAGGCCAATTGTAGTGGTTAGATAAGACATAGTGGTGCATCTTTCTTGTTGATAGTGTTGCCTAATTATGAGGAGAAGCGACGTTGCAATTCGATTTAGTTGCAAAGAGTATATTGTTGGCTACAGAGGAGAGTGCACCCGCGGTCCATTATGCAGTGCACCCGAGGTGATTTGACAGAAGAGTCAGTGCACCCACACTGGAAAAGATACCGCACCCGCGGTGTTTGGGCAGAACCTTCAGCGCACCCGCGGTCCGTTGAGCAGCGCACCGCGGTCGTCGTTTTTGGATTTTTGGATGTCGTACAGTATGCGTAGCGCACCCGCAGTGTGAGGGCTCGCGCACCCGCGGTCGATGAATAGTAAAATCGTGTTTTGGTGTTTTAAGTGATATAATACATGAGTTGGCCCTCATTTCCCTCATTTCTTCCATTCTTCTCGGTTCTTCAGCTCAAGGAGAGCTAGGGTTCTCATTTTCTTACTTTTGTGCCTTTGATTTTAGCTTCTTGTTGAGTTATTGAAGTGTAAGCAAGATCATTGTGGGTTCAAGGAGCTAAGGTAAGCTTGTGGTTTAGTTATTCTTGGATTATGGTGTTGGAGAAATTATGGGATTCATTATTGTGTTGGTTTTATGGGTTTTATGGTATGGTTGTTTGATTATTGGGTTGTTGATGGTTCAATTCATGGTTTATTGTTGTTGGATTTGTACCAAGAGATTAGAATCAAGGTTTCTATTGGTTGTAAGTGGAATTCATTTCTTGTGCTCACATGAAGTATATGTATTGTATTTCAATGGTTTTAATATGATTTCCCTTCCATTTGATTCATGTTATGTATTGATACACTTTGTTGTATATTAAAGGCATTTGTATGTCTCAATTATGTCAAAGGGAATGCAAAAGAAAAGAGTATGCAAATGTGTTTGTTTTAATGTCCAAGAGAGAGTTCAAATTGATTTATTGGATTGATAAAGAGATAGTAAGAGATTGCATGCAATTAGTTGATCAACGACTATAGGCTTATATCCCAACAGAGTAATCGATTTATATCGATGGGATATAGATACAGAGACAGAGATACTATTGAAATATCAATCCATCAGAGAAAAGAGTAATACCATTGTTATGTTCATGTTCTACAATATTATTAATGTTTAAAGAGTTAGATAGTATTTAACGATTTCAAAGCCATGTTTTACAGAGTATGATATATATACATTGTTATGTAAGAGTTTCACTTGCTGAGTTTTATACTCATTTCAGTTACTTCATGTGATGCAGATAAGAGTGACGGGCCAGGACGTTGATTGGAGCCGAGGTCATATGCATAGAAGATGGAAGGAAGAAGGCTATTTTGTTAGCATTGTTGGACATGATCAAAATGATATTTTGTATTTTGATGAACACTTATTTGATCATGTATATACTTTTGATTGTATATATTGAAAATGTGTTTATGTCAAGAAAATTTTAAATCCTTCTTTCCTCTAAGTAAATTTTAATATTCCGCTGTGTTATTTTATAAAATCCGTCGAGGGCGTTACATGAAACATCTAAGTTATAATGCTATAAGGAATGGTAATCAAGGGCTTCATAGGATAAATCAACACTGGGAATGAAAGTTTAAGCACCAATGAATTAAATTCTGTGGCAAATTAAGAATTTAGAGTGACGTCAATTTAGGTGAAGTTGATCGGTTAGCTAAGTTATAAGAGTAGACATTGAGTTAGCAACTTTTTGGGAATTTTAGTTTGATATGTCATAAGTTTTAGTCGTGATCATAACAGTTAGGACTATACCTTTGTTAGGATTTAATATTTCTAGAAAATTGGGTATGATTGGGGGTTAGTTACTCGATAGACGTGTGTAAGAATTGAGGTAGACCCCTTGTCTTGAGAATTTTTGTAAGACATTAAGAAACTTGGGAATAAGTGGATAAGTGTGTTGGAATTATGTTATCTAATACTATTTGGGTTGCGTAAACTTGAATTTTAAGTTTACGAAATAGGTGTTTGTACGGAAAATTTTAAGTGAAATAAGAACAAAAGGGAATTAGTGGTGTTCAACATGGGTTACCAATGAACGAATATGAAGATTTTTACCGAGTAAGAAATTTGAAATCTTGATGTGGGAATTCTATAATTTATATAGGCTATAAGTAAAGTTGATTTATTAGAGTTACTCCAACATTAACAGGGGATAACTTAGTAAGTTTTATAAGCTAGAATTAATTAGGCATTGGGAGTACGTAAGAATGCGACATTCGTTTCAAGGAGGAAAGTCCAAGGTCTTAGGCCTCAACTTTATTGTAATTGTGAAGATAATAGTTTAAGCATGTATTTTGAGGTTAGAATGGTTTCATTATTTAGGTAGGAGATCGATATGGTATATTTTAGGTTTTATGGATTAACGCTACTCGAATTAGAAGATTTGCAACAATTTGATATTTGGATGTACTTGTAAATAGTTAAGTTACGTAAGTTTGGTACTGTAAGATAAAGATTCGATCCAAGGATCTTAGGCTAATATTATTATGGGGTTGAGATAAAGTTTAACTTTTAAGTATATTATCTAGGATAGAAGTCGATTAGTAATTTTGGTGCTAAGATTTCTTAAGTTGAACTGCATAAATGCTAATGTAATAGGGCGATCAACATTATGGGTATAGTATAAGAAAAGTAGGGTGCGATGAGTTTGAACATCCATTTCTAGTATGAGGAATTGTGAGATAAGTCAAAAATTCGGGGACATAGAAAAAATACAACTAAGTCATCATAAGTCGTTTAAAGTTTCGATACACAATCGACGATTTTGACAGGCAGTTTAATTAGGATTGAGGATACATAAGGATAGTTTAATACTCATTTTATCAAAGCAGCGCAACGGAAGTGTGGAGTACTGGGATACTAGAATTAAGGGTCTAAACTATTTGTTTATCGAGGATAAGCGAATTTCGGGGACGAAATTAAATTAAAGGGGGGTAGATTTTAGCGTACGAAAAATCTGAAAGTCTACGTGAACCACGTGCATGCAAGTTATTAATTTTTTTTGTATTTTATTAAATTTTTTTAAAGCATTAAATGATTCTTTATTTTATTAACTTGTATTTAATCATTTTATGCATAATTTTTGCACGATATGATTTATTTCATGATACTTTAAAAGTTCATGCATTAGGATTTTTAAGTTGCATTTCGCGCTCGAACAAGGAATGGAGACCGGGTAATTACCAGAAAAATTATTTTTATTACATGATTAATTTTTATTAATTAGTATAAAGTGTTTTAAAGGCATTTTTCAAGAAATGATCTTTGTTGGGTACTTTTACCCGCCAGAGCATAATTTTTAACGGTACATAAATTTTATCGAATTGGGTTACTTTTTGAGGGTTCGGTTATTATTTTTAAAAACTTCCCAACGCGAAATATTTTTTGGGAGTGTGTTTGGATCTAATGGGCTTAATTTTAAGCTTAATCGGCGTAAAACTCTTTTTAAACTTTTAATTAAGCAATTTAGGGCCCATTAGCTATTTGTTAACTATTTAAATAATACTTAACTTACACTAAACGTAATTATTTCTCACAGCCGACACCTTTCCCTCCCATATCAGCTTTCCTCTCGTTTTCAGCACCTCTCACATCTCTGAACCTTCGGCCAATCACCCTTCTTGCAAAGAAATTCATCTAGCGCTCTCCTGACGTCCGTTCTTCATCGTTATTGCGTAGGAATCATCAAGCTGATAAGGTTTACTCAGTTTAACTCTAAATTCAATTTGATAAGGTTTCTTTTTCCAATTACCAAAACCAACATGTTCCAAAAATTTGTCCATTTTTAGGTGTTTGACAAAATTATGCAAAAAAGCTGAATTCATTAATTTCAACACTATGTATAACTGAACAAACTGACTAACTTAATCAGCACTGATTACCTTTTAACTTGACTGGTAGATTTCTGTTATGGCTCACTAGATGATCTAGGCTGACTAGAACTAGATGACTTCTTCTCTTCCCTTTTTTTATCAACACCGGATGGTAGATTAAAGTAAGCGAGAATAGAGGCTAACTGAGAGCTAACACCATCAATATTTTCTTTCAAATTAGCCTAAATTCCTCTATCTTAGTGTAAAAGTGAAAGCTATTGGCTTGAATTTATCCAACAAAGATGAGTGGCAGTTGATGCCTATGCCTTTTTTATCTATTCCAGTCAACTAAATATATCAATATTACCTTTGGATAATTCTGACACATCTTTGAGCATTTTTTCTTTGAAAGATTCTAAGGCTCCTTCAATATTCATATTGCTTCTTTTGTGGATTGTGATATAAGAGGAGATAGTAGTGAGTCTAGAACTGATCTGATCCAAAAAAATTTCATCCATTAAATCCAGTTCAGGTGATGGCTCTATTGAAGGAATCTTTTTTGAAGAGGGACCAGCCAAATCAAGATCTAGAATAGTAAAAGGTTTGGCTTGATCAATCAGTAAGATTTCTGAATCAGCCGGTTCATCTACAGTCTGACTAATATGTTCTGTTAATACTGGATCACTGTGCTCATTTATTGCCACTTCAACTATCTCTTGAACAAGACCTGCTTTCTAAGATATGAAGCTGTTCACCTAGCACATGCCTATTTGTTCATATCAGATCACAATGACCAAGCTATGCTTTCCTGCCAACTCTAGCCATTCAAATCTTACAGTTGGAAAATTTGTTGTTTCTGGTGAACTGAGGGTTTTTAAACAAACTAATTTTTTCACGTTGAGTTGGTCTTAAGAGTTTCGACTTAGGAAGTATGACAAGTCCAAGTCGAAGTGGGTTGTACAAGGATTGTATAAATCAATTTTTTTTAAGTAAATTCTCCCTAACTGGAAGAAAAGGTGACATAAGAGTTGTTATATCGGAACATCGTTAATATTTTGATCATTTAAATTGCGCACTTAGTTAAGTTTTTGTCTTTATTTCTCTAGCGACTATGTTGATTTATTGCTTGCATTCAAAATATTTATCATATCATTAGTCTACTCGGACCATTTCTGCAATTAATTCATTATAATGTTCCAATAAAATCTAGTCGCTCAAGAAAGGGTTTTAACAGTAACAACTGATATCTGTTAAAGCAAAATAATTTTTTTAAAATATTTTAATAGAGTTTATTTATCTCCCTATAAACTCTATTTCGATCCCAATAAATGATATCAGAACTGGTTTTTTCTTTAACTATGATATTCATATATATTCAAATGACATAACTTAACAAATTCCTTTTTTCCCAAAGAAGATTATGATGATTGGAAAATATACATGCAAGAACATCTAGCCGCACAAGATGATGAGATGTGTTATGTCATTAGGGACGTCCCGATATAGAATTTCAAAGATAATATAACCATTGTATTCCTGAGGATAAAAAGAAAGTCAATCTGAACAACGTTACTTGAACATACTCTATAATACCCTTGACAAGAATATGTTTTGCAAGATCAAGAGTTGTTCTAGAGCTAAAGAAAATGAGGAAAAAGTGAACCAAATTTGCAGCCATTAACTTGCCTTGAAAGTTATGAGAGCATTGGAGATTGGGATTTAAAGATGTTGACAATGGGGGATTCCAAGGATATTAACAAACTTGATATACATGATCTATTTGCAGATTTAAAAGGATATGAGTTCGATCTGAAGATCCGGATAGAAGAAGAAACTTTCAATTTTCAACCGACAAAAGCTCTAGCCACCACAACTCTCATTCCAACCGCCTATGAGGAATCTTCGAGCATAATATATGCTGATCAAATAAGCAATGATGTAATGTCTTTATTTGTTAAGAAATTTGGTATATTTATTAGAAAGAATAAATCCGAATATAATTCTTATCATAAAAAATCAAGCTGATGATAATCAAGCTTGTTTTAACTGTGGAAAAAAATGCATTTTGTTGCAGAATGTAAACAGAATCAAGAAAGACAATAAGAAGCCATACAAGAAAAGACGGTCAAAATATGATAAAAGATCATTCAAAAAGAAGTTGAGCTGGATTCTGTCGATGACATGGTATTTGATTTTAACTCTAGTTAATTCACGCTTGATGTTCTTGTCACGACACTGAATGACATGGTGGATGAGTTTAAAATATTCTAGCAATAATTCGAGGAAGTAAAGGCAGAAAACAAAAACCTAATAAACAAGTAAGTGAACTCTAGCTACTTGCAGCAAAAGGAACATGATAATTTAAGGGTAAAATTGAATATGCTAGCAACATAGAATGATGATCTGCGTATTGTGTTCCAAGTCACTATTAATGAAATTAGATGACTGACTTGGTTAGTTAGTTCATGTAACAAATCTTCTGCTTCTATAGAAAAAATGCATGAGATGTAGAAAGCGGTCGGAAACAAAAGTATCTTAGGGTTTGGCAACAATGCATGCAATCTTTCTGATACAGAAACTCAATCGTGTCTAGATAAGGGTAAGTCTAATATGATAAACCTTTTTTTGTTCGAGCACGATATATAAAAAAGATCAACCATAAGTTCAACATAGCTAGAATGTATCTATGAGAACATGGCTAAACATAAAGGTATTGGATATGATGAACTAGAGAGTTCTAAGTCCAATCGTACATGGCTAAAATGATGACAAATTCAAGCTGGTCATACTAGCTCAAATTGGCCTCACAAGAAGCAAAGTCCAACCGGACATTATTCTTTGGAAGGGAAACCTAGTCGTTACCACAATTGGAAGCCAGTTGAAAAGAGATACAAATTAATGTGAAGGATGAACAGATTAAACAACATATGGTGAGAGAGAAAGAGATAACATATCACACAACCTCACAATGTTATGCCCAAGCTAGCATTTTTTTGATAAACAGTAGTAATCATGTTAAGCTAATTCAATTGTAGGTCCATAAGAGTTTATCCGATCAGGACCCAACTAGATTTGGGTACAAAAATTTTATTTGAATGATTTCAGGCCTTAAAAAAGCAACTTATAAAGGAATCAACTTGGTATCTGTACAATGGAAATTCTAGACATATGAATGGTGATGTCAAGCTTCTATCTGAAGTCATCAACTACAAAAGACAGGATCACACTTGGAGAAAACTCGAAGGGTAAGACTATGGGTTATGATAAGATTATCCACGACAATATAATTATCAAAGATGTTTTTCTAGTTGAAAATCTATACTAAAACCTAATTAGTATTAGCCAATTATGTGATAATGTATATTTTACTGAGTTTCACAAACACACATGTATTGTCAAATCTGCAAATCGAGATATCATGTTAAATGGACTAACAGAAAAATATCTATAATTCAGTTTTAGGGAAGCAAAGTATGACACCTAGTTCCTGACCTTCTAATCAACATATCACACTAACTAAATGGGTGTTAGAAACAAACTAGATGAGAGTGGATCAACTGTAAGGAATAAGACCAGACTTTGCTCAAGGATATAAATAGGAAGAGGGTATGGAATTTGATGAATCATTTACTCATGTAGTTGGACTCGAGGACGTTAGAATATTCGCTTTCATTTGTTGCATATAAGGACTTTAAATTGTACCAGATAAATGTTAAATATGTTTTCTTAAACAGTTTGACGAATGAAGTTTATGTTGAACAATCACTAGACTTTGTGAGTCATATTAATTATGATTGTGTATAAACTTGATAAATCTATGTATAAACTAAAACAAGCTCCTCGTTCGTTGTATGACATTTTATCTAAATTCTTAATTGATAATGAGTTTGTTATTGGAACTGTGGATAAAACCTGTTAGAATTGATTGGGTGTGAAGAAGTGTTTAGAAGGGGAGTTGAATAAACACTTAACTATTTTCACAACTTTTTCGAATGTTGAATCAGTTTAGTGATAAAATTAATTCAAAAATCTTGTTGTCAATGTCAATCAGTTAACTTAATAAAAGTGTGGAAATAATCGAAAGACAAATAGAATAAAACTGATAAGAAAGAACACAAGATTGGTGGATGTTCGGAAATTTCAATTACTCTTACGTCACCCCTTCTATCACGAAGATATGATATTCACTAAAAGACTTTGATCTATAAAATGCTTTGTACAAACCCACTTCAGTTTGGACTTAACACTGCCAAAACTGAAACACTTAGTATCAATGCAATTTATCAGTACTCAAATGATGTGTAATTTCTTAGCACAACTGATTTTACAAATTTCAAATAAAACAACAATGAGTGTTTTTGCTTGAAGCTCAAAGTATAGCCTAAAAGATATGGATATGTATTATAAGTATGAGATTTTGTAAAACTAAGCTTTGAAAGAATATGTGCAGAGTTTTGCTAAACTTGTGTAAATTAGTGTAGCTTGGATAACCTTCGTTACTGTGCTTCAGCTGATCTTCTCGGCTATTTATAGGTTTTACTTCCAACAGTAACAATGAATACATTTTGAATCTTACATCCGTTGAATAGCCACGTCAACATCTTTCTGAAAATCGTACACTGTAGCTCTTCTAAAATGCAGCACTATTCATACGTTGTTGAATAGAAATACGGGGTTACAATCACTGATAATTTTGTCGGCTATCACTTTATTGTGAAATACCAGATTGGCCTGTTTTGTGCTCTTGTACAAATTGTCGGTTGTTGGCTACCTCTTTTAACTGATGACGTGTAAAGTTGATAAAATCAGGTGACTTCTTTAGCCGATAGGATTAACTGATTAGTGTGTAGCTGATCAGTCTCAACTGATTGTTGTGTAACTAATCAGTCTCAATTGATCGTTCAGTTGACTACACAATTCAGTTAGCTTAGCTTAGTTCGGTTTCCTTGAATTATGTAGAGGCCTAGAAATCCGTGTTTGAAATTTTGCGGAAAATTTAAAATTTTCTTTTTAAATAATTAAAATTGCCTCATTCATAAATGAACTGATAAATAAATTTTGAAGTTCAAATGGCAGCGGAAGAAATTAACATTTTCGAAATAACAGTAAAAGTTTATCCAACGACAATCAAAATGTTTGAGCAATCAAATAATAATAAATGCTGAACTGAGGTCCTCGGGTCGTACTACTGCCGACTCGAGCTGGCTCACTGGTCTCCGCCCTCGATCCTGACATCATCAGTACCTACAACAATCAAGTCTAGTGAGTCTAAAGACTCAAAATGCATATATCGTAAATAACATGTATATAAATAGTAAAATTTTGCATGGGATAAAAATATCATGTCATGAGGCATAATGTGAAAATAACTTGTCATGAGCAATTATAATACGTGCATAACTGAACTGAAAATCATAGTGAAAATGTTTGCTCCTTGGAGTCCTGTACTGAAATAGCATGTAATAATTTTCTGGTGAGATTATGGTCTACGCAAGTGGTCCTGAACTGAACTGAACCGAGCTGACCGGTAACTGGCAACCGGACCGATAACTGGCGACCGGGTTTAATCATGATAGTAAAGTGACCACAAGCAATATCGCATAAATCTCAAAATGAATATTTTTGCACGTAATATAATTAATCAACATAATTAAATATCCTGCAATAATTTTACTGAATGGATTGGATCGCTCCCAGGCTCGCTGCAACCTACATAAGCCATGAAAAATATGCAATAGCTTTAGGGGACCAAACTATGCCATAACATTCGAAAATGTTACAATTACGCCCAACGACTTCGTATTTAATCATGACTCCGAACCAACCCGAACCAACACTGAACCATCATGTAGTCATGATTAAAATATGCCCAAAATGATGAAATAATGCTCCTAAAATGGGGAGGGTCGAAATCTAGGTGAATGGAGGCCAAGACATGAAACGCTCTTTCGAGAGTCAATTTGGCACATCGCACCGTAAATTCTCGTACGACCTCAAAAATGATCCGAATCATGAACGGCCAAAAACATTACCTTCCTAACTTGATGAGGCACTGTCCAGTCCAAGGCCATAGGCTAAAAGCCAACCAAGAAATCGAACGAGCCACTAAACCGTCACAGAAAGTTGCTGTCCAAAAATACAGCAGCTGTGCTTTGGTTTCTTGCGTCGGTTGCGAGGCTAATGGCCATTGGGGCTTGAACCACCGACCAAAACCTCTTACCAACATCCCAAGGAAGGATTTGAACCATGGCTAAGGGCCATAGGCCAGCCACAATTCGCATCACCCCAGCAACAATCCGAAAGTTCCAACCGAGAACACCTTGCATGCGTGTGTAGTGTTGTGCTTCGTTTGCTGTCTCGTGTCATTCCAGTGGCCATTTGATTGGCCATGGAACGATCTAGACATCTAGGGGAATGGTGTAAACTATGGCTAAGGTCCATAGGCCAACCAAGATCCACACCATTCCCTAAAAATCAAAACAACACAAGCTGTAAAAAGAAGAGGGCCGAAGGGTGCAGGGGCTGTTCTTGAGTTTTATTTAAAAACCGATTCACCATGGACCAAGCCACCAAAAGGGCGACTTAGTCACGTCTTAGACATGCTAGGAGAGTGATCTAACCATGGCTATAGGCCTTGGGGCAGCCATGATAAGAAACCTTTCCCTTTTGACAGCAAGCTGGATTTTCGAAAACACAAATGGCTAAGATTGAAGAGTTGCTGTCAAATTCGAATTCTATCATGCATGGGGCTTGTTTGAATGGACCAACATGGTCTTAATGCATCCTATTACATGTCTAGATGTTGCCTTAGGAGCCTGGAATCGAACCAATACCTGAAATCATCAAAACAATTAAAACCCGCGAGGAGCACAATGAAAGCCGAAATCTGCATCTTTATTTTCTGAAAATGTTTTGATAGATTTCGGTTTTTGCCATAGAAATGATGATCATGTAATGAAAATAGATGATAATATGACTTGATTGAAGAGTCAAGGAAGAATATATGCATGCCTGGTTTCGTTTGAAAGAAAAACGAAAGAATGAGACGATACGGCGCGGAGGAGGTGGAGCGCTTATGCTACCTTGTTTGCTACTGATTTTTCTCTCTTGTTTTTACCCTAGCACCTCACGATTTTTAACTCAATATAGGCTCTGAAATCTCTCAGATTTCGGTGATGGGGAGGGGAAGAAATGGTGGTTAGGGGAGTGAGAGAGATGGGTGCAAAATATAGGGAAAATGCAAGACCAAGTCTACTCTTTTTGAATTTTGAATTTTGGTTGCTAACCAAATATTTGTTGGGTTTTTATAGAATGAGGTGGCCGAATTCCCTAGCTAATCTAGACTAGGATAATGCTCATTAATTAATTAATTAAGGTTGACTAATAATTAAAAAAAGATTAGCATGCTAACATAACAAAGAATGGGTCAAAGGGTGAGTTGGCAAAGGAATAGTCTAGACACTAAGGGGGGCCGAAATTCATTAATTAAGTGGAGGGGAAATGTTGATTATTTAGTAAATTTATAACCCTTAAAAGCCTTACCTATCTTTTTAAATAATTTAGTGAACTAACCCCTTAATTATGGAACTTAAATGAATTTATTTTCTACTCACCTCAAGTTGCTTAAATAAATCCTCAAACCTCCTTATAACTTAAATTAACTTACTTGCTAGCTAAAATAAATTCTGGAAATGTTTTCTAAATCTTAAATTTTATCTCGAAACTCCAACTCCAGTCCGGCCTCACTGAATTACTGAAAAGATAAAAATTTAAACAACTGCATAAAATAATAAACTTTAAAGAAAAGCATTTAAATACTCATGCAATAAAATAATTTTAAAATACAAGAATTATGCATGGCTTATACGTAGTCTAATTTACGGGTTCTACAACTCTCCCCCCTTAAAAGAAATTTCGTCCTCGAAATTAAAACTCACAGAATAACTCGGGGTAACGATCCCTCATCTCCGACTCAGACACCCACGTAGTTTCCTCCTCTGAATGATTGAGCCATTTGAACTTGACTCGCTTAACCAGCTTGTTCCGAAGCTTCTTCTCCTGCCTGTCTAAGATCTGCACTGGTCTCTCCTCATAAGATAGGTTCGCAGTAAGCTGCAACGGCTCAAAGCTCAGGACATACGAAGGATTCGCCATGTACTTCCTCAGCATAGAGATGTGGAAGACATTGTGTACTCCGGCCAGATTCGGCGGAAGAGCCACACGATAAGCTAGCGTCCCAACTCTGTCGAGGATCTCAAATGGCCCAATGAATCTCGGACTGAGCTTCCCTTTCTTCCCAAATCTCATGACACCCTTCATAGGTGCCACCTTCACAAAGACATGGTCGCCGGCAGCAAACTCTAAATCAATCATCCTCTGACCTGCATAACTCTTCTATCGACTCTGAGCAGTCCTCATCCTATCACGGATCTTGACTACTACATCGGCAGTCTGCTGAATAATCTCTGGACCCAACTCTGCTATCTCTCCTACTTCATCCCAATGAACAGGAGATATCCACTTGCGACAATACAAATCTTCATACGGAGCCATTCCTATAGACGACTGATAGCTGTTGTTATAGGTGAACTCAACCAATGGCAAGTTCGACTTCCCAACTCCCTGAGAAATCAATGACGCAAGCACGGAGAAGATCCTCCAAAATCTGAATAACCCGCTCTGACTGCCCATCTGTCTGCGGATAGAAAGCTGTGCTAAACAGCAACTTCGTCCCCATAGTCAACTGCAAACTCTTGCAAAATGAGGAAGTAAATCAGGATCTCTGTCAGATACGATAGAAACTGGAATGCCATGGAGTCGGACTATCTCTCGGATATACATCTCCGCATACTGAATCATGGTGAAAGTCGTCTTAATAGGCAAGAAGTGCGCTGATTTGGTAAGACGATCTACAATCACACAAATAGCATTTGATCCTCTGACTGACTTCGGCAATCCGGTCACAAAGTCCATGGTAACATTCTCCCACTTCCACTCGGGAATAGGAAGAGGCTTGAGCAAACCTGCTGGTCTCTGATGTTCTGCCTTCACTAACTGACAAGTCAGACACTCGGATACAAACTGTCTGATGTCCTTCTTCATACCAGGCCACCAATACAATAGCTGCAGATCTCTGTACATCTTCGTACTCCTGGATGAATAGTGTACGGCGACGTATGGGCTTCTGATAAGATATCTGCTCGGATAGAATCACTGCTAGGATCCCATATCCTGTCTCGGTATTTCACTATACCATCACTGACTGAATACAAGACACTGCCCTTGGCCACATTCCTCTGCTTCCACTTGGCCAACTGCTTATCTGCTGACTGACCACTGCGAATACGGTCCAGAAGGGAGGACTGAATGGTCAAGGTAGATAGACGGGGAACTCTACCTCGAGGATAAGTCTCAAGCTCAAACCTCTGCATCTCAAACTGAAGAGGTTTCGAAACTGTCAAATGGGCCATCGCTGCAGCTTTCCTGCTCAATGCATCCGCAACTACATTAGCTTTACCCGGGTGGTAGCTAATGTCACAATCATAGTCCTTCACAAGCCCCAACCAACGCCTCTGACGCATATTCAGCTCCTTCTGCGTAAAGAAATACTTGAGGCTCTTGTGGTCGGTAAAGATCTGGCATTTCTCTCCATACAGATAGTGCCTGCAAATCTTCAAGGCAAAAACTACTGCGGCCAACTCTAGATCATGGGTAGGGTACTTCTTCTCATGAGTCTTCAACTGTCTAGAAGCATAAGCTATTACCTTCCCATGCTACATCAATACGGCGCCAAGACCGAGCTTCGAAGCATCGGTATATAGAACAAACTCACCGGACCCTGACGGCACAGCAAAAACTGGTGCTGAGATAAGAGCTTGCTTCAAAGTATCGAAGCTCTTCTGACACTCCTTGCTCCAAACAAATTTCACATTCTTTTTTGTCAGTGCTGTGAGTGGAACTGCAATCGAGGAGAATCCCTTAATGAATTTCCGATAACATCCTGCTAGCCCGAGAAAACTGCGGATCTCTGATACATTCTGCGGCACAACCCAATCTCGGACTGCTGCAACTTTTGCTGGGTCTACCTCAATGCCACTGCTGGAAACAATGTGGCCTAAGAACGCCACCTTCTCTAACCAGAATTCGCATTTACTAAACTTTGCGAATAATTTGTGCTTCTGCCATGTCTGCAACACTGTGGTCAGATTTCGGCTGTGATCCTCCCGATTCTTGGAGTAGACGAGAATGTCGTCTATGAACACTATCACAAACTGGTCGAGGTACGGCTGAAATACGCGATTCATGAGATCCATGAAGATCGCTGGTGCATTCGTCAAACCGAACGGCATCACAAGGAACTCGTAGTGACCATAACGAGTCCTGAAAGCTGTCTTCGAAACATCGGCGTCTCTCACCCTCAACTGGTGATAACCTGAAAGCAGATCAATCTTAGAGAAGATCGAAGCTCCCTGCAACTGGTCAAACAGATCCTCAATCTGCGGAAGTGGGTACTTGTTCTTCACTGTAACCCTGTTCAACTCCCGGTAGTCAATACAAAGTCTCATAGAGCCATCCTTCTTCTTAACAAACAAGACTGGCGCACCCCAAGGTGAAAAACTCGGGCGAATGAACTCCTTGTCAAGAAGTTCCTGAATCTGCTTCTTAAGCTCTGCCATCTTCGTCGGTGCTAGTCGGTACGGTGCTTTGGAAATCGAAACCGTACCTGGCATAAGCTCAATAGAAAACTCCACCTCTCTCTCGGGTGGCATACCAGAGACGTCCTCAGGGAAAACGTCTAAGAAGTCTCTAACAATCGGAACATCTGCGGCTGACTGACTGGGCGCCTCAGGGACAGATATAAAGGTAGCTAGAAACGCCCGACACCCTCTATGCATGAGCTTCCTAGCCTGAACATACGGAATAATGCGCGGTAAAGGAAAGTACATGTCCGGCTCAAATAAGAACTGGGTCATTCCAGGCGGTCGGACTAGAACAGATCTCCGCTGGAAGTCAATCAAAACTCTGTTCCGCAATAGCCAGTCCATCCATAGGATGATGTCAAACTCTGGCATCGGCAACACGATCAGATCCGCATAAACGAGGTTTCCATGCAGCTCAAGGTCTATGTCTCGGATCACATTGGTGGCTGTGATCTCCTCTCAAGAAGGCAATGATACTGAATAGGCTACATCTAGCCCGATGGTCTTAACTTTGAGAAAGTTCGCAAAGACCTCTGAAATAAATGAAGTGGGTAGCCCCTGAATCTATCAGGGCTTTGGTAGCTGAGCCAGCTATGAAAATTCTCCCTGTCATCAGCATGGTATCGGGGTTCGTCTCCGCAGCATGGAGAGCAAAAACTCTGCCTTGGGTAGGCAAATTCTTCCAGGGGCACTGCTGCAGCACGTGGTCTGTGATGCCGCACTTGTAACATTTCCCTGAGCCATACATGCATGCTCCAGGATGACGGCGTGAGCACTTGGGACAGACTGGGTGCTCAAAAGTCCTTGGGACGGCACGTCCCTGTTGCTGCTGTTGCTTCTGAGGTCCTCCTCTGTTTTTGGGCAGGCCGTGATGCGGCCTCTTATGCTAATGCTGATGCTGCTGAGGAGGAGGAGGACGGTGTGGTACCTGTACTGGTCGCTTTCCCAAGCGATCCCTCTCTATATCAATCAGATCTTGCTCTGCAGCCAGAGCCCTAGAAACAGCAATCTCAAAGGTAGTAGGGCCAGCAACCCTAACATCACGGCTTAAGATCGGCCGCAGACCATCCAGAAATTGCCTCAGCTTGGCACTGGCATCGTTCGCAGTCAAGGGCACAAAGTGACAGGCCCTCTCAAACTTACGGATGAACTCCGTAACAGTCAGATCTCCCTATCTCAGGGTCATGAACTCCCTGGTCAAACGCGAACGCACCTCATCCCTAAAATACTTGGAGTAAAACACCTCCGTGAAGCGCACCCAAGACAGTGTAGCCAAGTTAAGGGCTACTGAAGCTCCTTCCCACCATAAGCGGGCATCTCCTCCGAACAGATAAGAGGCACAACAAACTCGATCTGAATCCCCAAGCTCCATAAACTCGAAGATAACCTCGAGGGACTTGATCCAGCCCTCGGCAATCATGGGGTCCGACGTCCCTGAAAACTCCTTCGGACGCATCTTTTATAAATCTCTCATATACAGCCTCTGGCCCTGCCGACCTGGTCGCCACTGCATTGTTCCCCTCAAACTGTGCGAAGAACTTAGTCATCCCAGCTAGCATCTGGGCATTCATGTCAGGCGGAGGGGGTGGTGGAGGTGGAGGTCCGTGCCTCTCTTGTCTCTGATCCTCGCCGTCCTCATAACGGCGTTCCTCCTCTCTAGTGCGCTCGAGAATGCATCTAGGGGGCATACTATTCCAATCATAACCCATACGTAACTATCATGCATAATTCCTTAATTTAATTAAATTTAAATACTGAACAATAAAAATCTAGACGTAAAATAATTCATGCTTTAAATAAAATGCGTAAATGTAAAACTTACAGACCAAAGACGTGACTTCATGAGCTTCTCGTGGTCAGTAGTAGTACAACCCTTTACAGAACCATTGCTCTGATACCAGCAGTAGAGGCCTAGAAATCCGTGTTTGAAATTTTGTGGAAAAATTAAAATTTTCTTTTTAAATAATTAAAATTGCCTCATTCATAAATGAACTGATAAATAAATTTTGATGTTAAAAATGACAGCGGAAGAAATTAACATTTTCGAAATAACAGTAAAAGTTTATCCAACGACAATCAAAATGTTTGAGCAATCAAATAATAATAAATGCTGAACTGAGGTCCTCGAGTCCTACTACTGCCGACTCGAGCTGGCTCACTGGTCCCCGCCCTCGATCCCGACATCATCAGTACCTACAACAATCAAGTCTAGTGAGTCTAAAGACTCAACATGCATATATCGTAAATAACAAGTAAATAAGTAGTAAAATTTTGCATGGGATAAAAATATCATGTCATGAGGCATATTGTGAAAATAACTTGTCATGAGCAATTATAATACGTGCATAACTGAACTGAAAATCATAGTGAAAATGTTTGCTCCTTGGAGCCCTGTACTGAAATAGCATGTAATAATTTTCTGGTGAGATTATGGTCTACGCAAGTGGTCCCTTAACTGAACTGAACTGAGCTGACCGGTAACTAGCGACCGGGTTTAATAATGTACATCTGATCAGACTACTACCACAGTATACTGGGTGAAACAACTGAACTGACCGGTAACTGATGACCGGACCGGTAACTGGCGACCGGGTTTAATCATGATAGTAAAGTGACCACAAGCAATATCGCATAAATCTCAAAATGAATATTTTTGCACGTAATATAATTAATCAACATAATTAAATATCCTGCAATAATTTTACTGAATGGATTGAATCGCTCCCAGGCTCGCTGCAACCTTACATAAGCCATTAAAAATATGCAATAGCTTTAGGAGACCAAACTATGCAATAACATTCGAAAATGTGACAATTACGCCCAACGACTTCGTATTTAATCATGACTCCAAACCAACCCGAACCAACACTAAACCATCATGTAGTCATGATTAAAATATGCCCAAAATGATGAAATAATGCTCCTAAAATGGGAGGGTCGAAATCTAGGTGAATGGAGGCCAAAACATGATACGCTCTTTCGAGAGTCAATTTGGCACATCGCACCGTAAATTCTCGTACGACCACAAAAATGATCCGAATCTTGAACGGCCAAAAACATGACCTTCCTAACTTGATGAGGCACTGTCCGGTCCGAGGCCATAGGCTAAAAGCCTACCAAGAACTCGAACGAGCCACTGCACCGTCACAGCAAGTTGCTGTCCAAAAATACAGCAGTTGTGCTTTGGTTTCTTGCGTCGGTTGCGAGGCTAATGGCCATTGGGGCTTGAACCACCAACCAAAACCTCTTACCAACATCCCAAGGAAGGATTCGAACCATGGCTAAGGGCCCTAGGCCAGCCATAATTCGCATCACCCCAGCAACAATCCGAAAGTTCCAACCGAGAACACCTTGCGTGCGTGTGTAGTGTTGTGCTTCGTTTGCTGTCTTGTGTCATTCTAGTGGCCATTTTATTGGCCATGGCACGATCTAGACATCTAGGGGCATGGTGATAAACCGTGGATAAGGGCCATAGGCCAACCAATGATCCACACCATTCCCTAAAAATCGAAACAACACAAGCTGTAAAAAGAAGAAGGCCGAAGGGTGCATGGGCTGTTCTTGAGTTTTATTTAAAAACCGATTTACCATGGACAAGGCCACCAAAAGGGTGACTTAGTCACGTCTTAGACATGCTAGGGGAGTGATATAACCATGGCTATAGGCCTTGGGGCAGCCATGATCAGAAACTTTTACCTTTTGACAGCAAGCTGGATTTTCGAAAACACAAATGGCTAAGATTGAAGAGTTGCTGTCAAATTCGAATTCTATCATGCATTTGGCTTGTTTGAATGGACCAACATGGTCTTAATGCATCCTATTACATGTCTAGATATCACCTTAGGAGCCTGGAATCGAACCAATACCTGAAACCATCAAAACAATTGAAACCCGTGAGGAGCACAATGAAAGCCGAAATCTGCATCTTTATTTTCTGAAAATTTTTTGATAGATTTCGGTTTTTGCCATGAAAATGATGATCATGTAATGAAAATAGATGATAATAGGATTTGATTGAAGAGTCAAGGAAGAATATATGCATGCCTGGTTTCGTTTGAAAGAAAAACGAAAGAATGAGACGATACGGCGCGGAGGAGGTGGAGCGCTTATGCTACCTTGTTTGCTACTGATTTTTCTCTCTTGTTTTTCCCCTAGCACTTCACGATTTTTAACTCAATATAGGCTCTGAAATCTCTCAGATTTCGGTGATGGGGAGGGGAATAAATGGTGGTTAGGGGAGTGAGGGAGATGGGTGCAAAATATAGGGAAAATGCAAGACCAAGTCTACTCTTTTTGAATTTTGAATTTTGGTTGCTAACCAAATATTTTTTGGGGTGTTCTAGAATGAGGTGGCCGAATTCCCTTGCTAATCTAGAAAAGGATAATGCTCATTAATTAATTAATTAAGGTTGATTAATAATTAAAAAAAGATTAGCATGCTAACATAACAAAAAATGGGTCAAAGGGTGAGTTGGCAAAGGAATAGTCTAGACACTAAGGGGGGCGAAATTCATTAATTAAGTGGAGGGGAAATGTTGATTATTTAGTAAATTTATAACCCTTAAAAACCTTACCTATCTTTTTAAATAATTTAGTGAAGTAACCCTTTAATTATGGAACTTAAATGAATTTATTTTCTACTCACCTCAAGTTGCTTAAATAAATCCTCAAACCTCCTTACAACTTAAATTAACTTACTTGCTAGCTAAAGTAAATTCTGGAAATGTTTTCTAAATCTTAAATTTTATCTCGAAACTCCAACTCCAGTCCGGCCTCACTGAATTACTGAAAAGATAAAAATTTAAACGACTGCATAAAATAATAAACTTTAAAGAAAAGCATTTAAATACTCATGCAATAAAATCATTTTAAAATACTATAATTATGCATGGCTTATACGTAGTCTAATTTACGGGTTCTACAAATTATATGCACATTAATCTTTAGTTCGGACAACTATCAGTTTACGAATCTTTAGTTCAGTTACCTTCATTTTTCTTGATTAGTTGTTCAATCTTTTCACGCTTAATTTGTCAAACTCCGAAATTCAGTTTCCAACAATTTCCCCCTTTTTGGTGTTTGACAAAACTCAGGATATATGAACTGATCAAATTGAACTCTTATTGATAAATTAATCTTTTATTGATAACTCTTTCAATGTATATATTCGTACAAAGAATGAAAGAATAAATGAATTTCTGAATGAAAGAATCTTTTTTTAGGGTACAGATTCGTACAAAGAATAAAAGAATAATATAATCTTCTACTGACTGACTGAAAATCTGCCAAAACTCTCAACTGAAGCCGTCTTCTAACTGATCTGGACATCATCATTTCTTTGCTCTTTTATCAGCTAGTCCTTGATCAGTTGGTTGACTGGATCTTTTCTTGAATTGTTGTTGTTGTTGTTCTTCCCCCTTTTGTCAATCCTATCAACCTTGCTATATAATATGCAGACTTCTGAAGTAACAATAGATATAGCATTCATCATATGTTCCTGCATCAGATCCAATCTCTTGGTCATGCTAGTTTGTAAAAAATCCATTCGATTTATCAAAATGTTCTAAGTCTGGAAAAGTGCTGGAACTGTCACTCTGTCCTTTTTCAACTGATCCAATTGGAGAAATCAGGAAGTGATATCCTTAGTAACCTTGTGTAGGCTTTTCATGGTATTCTCTTTTGTGGAATCAATCTTCAATGTATGCAGCAATTGAGTTGACTTCGTATCAGAGATAGTTGAAATTAAATTGTGCAGACTGGACTAAATATCTTCTATCATAGTATTAGTAGACATTGGTGTTTGAGGAGATAGGGCTCCAGATGATTCTGGTTCTTGCCCCTTGTCTTCTTCATTGAAAATTACCAAGGCCCTATTTGTTGATTCAGTCACAGCTGTAACCATTTCTTGAATAACTTCTTAAACTACCTTCTGTTGAGGTTCGTGAGGTTGGGTGGAGGTCTGAGAAGCAATAGAGCTGGTAGGCTCTTCAGTTGGTTTGCGAGCTGACATTTCTGTTGGCACTTCTGCAGTTAGTTCTGAGTGAAACTGAGCCATGTTAGCTTCAGTTTGAATTTATTGTTCAGTCGTGGCAGGCGACTGAGCGGGTTCTACAACTTCTTGTATTGTAGCCTCTGACGCTATTAGTTCACTTTTTCTCTGGTCTTCAACTGAGTCTTCAGTTATAACATTCAGCTGGATGTTAGCGACCACTGATTGTATCACTTCATTGACGTTTGCCAATGACAACTCAGCATTGGAGTATAGTTGAAGACCTGCTGGAGGAGATTGAAAAGTAGAAGATAAAAGCTGAGCATCCTTTGAAGAAAGATCAGTTCTTGCTCAGACTGTTCAGCAACTGCTTCCTTGGATGGCTCTGGCTGATGAGTTGAAGGTTCAGCCTGCTCTTTTGATGATTGACTTTGATAATTAGCTGGAATAATCAATTCTTGTCCCATTTCCAAATCTTTGATCTTCATCTGCAATGTTAAGAGATCCATTTCCAGCTGATCAAAAACCTCTTTGTCATTGAAGGCAGTTGGACTTGTAGGATCATAGTTCTTGCGTAGCTGAGCTATGACTTGAGCTACCTTTTTGACATTCATCATATCAAAGAATGAATTCCTCCTTGCCAGTGCTTGAGCAATTGAGGCAGCTTTAACTACCTTAAGGACTATTGTTTTCCAGAGCGATGAATTTTTCCAAAACTGATTTCTTCTGCAATTGTTTGGCAATCACTTCAATCCTGAATTTGAACCATTCATTATATGCTTTCAACTTGGATTCAGAAAAATCATTGACTTATTCCTATATTAAATCAATATGAGTCTAGATCGGGTTTGTTGGTCTGGGCTCTTCAATCATGTTGCCCTTACCTTTTGAGTCAGAGAGAGCATGAGTAATGCTCAGCCCAGAAACTGTTGAATCTACTTGTATCACCATTCCTTTTGGTCTTGCAAAAGGCAGTGTAGTTGTATAGATGATAGTGATTGGTGGTGCTCTCACTCCAATTTGTTTTTGTTTATCACCAGATTCAGTGATAGTCTTCTTTGCGGGAGCAGTTGAAGGAGGTTGCCGAAGATCAGTTGAAGGAGCAACTGGAACTGCCCTGATTGGTATTGCACTTATGTGCTGTTCAGCTCCAGTTGGCTTCAATCTTTCAACTAAGATGGTTTCCAAAGCTGCAATAAGCTTGGTTTTCTGGGTCGTTTGGCTTTTTCAAGATTTTCGGAGAAGGAGTTTTCTCTTATTCAGTTCCACTGACAATCCATTTCCTCTTGATTACCTTCTTTGACTTCGCCAATTCCTTGGTCTTCTTTACTGATTTGGGAGCTGTTTGTGTCCCAATCTCCTTTTTGACTTTCAAAAACTGCTCGTGAGAGATGTCCAGCTTTGTCTTTGGTGGCTGAACATTCTTAGCAGTGAAGACTTTGTATTTGGATGACTTCTCAGCCGAGTCATCTACCAAACCTTTGCTCTTTAAAATGAAGCTGATATGGAACAGGATATTCTGTAACGTTCCTTACTTTTAAACTACTTTAAAATTTGCGGAAAAAATAAAAAATTTCTTAATTAAATAGAAACCTTCGAATTGCGATAACAATAAACTAATCATTCAAAATATTTTCAACGAAAAGATCACAAATAAAGTTTGATAAAAACACTTGTTTAAATATCGTAAACAATAACGTGAAATCAGAGAATTTGAAACATTTCATAATTTCTTAAAAACATGGGCGGTCCTCGGTTTTAGCCTCCTGCTTAGTCCAAGCCGGCTCATTGGTCCCCACCCCTCGTCTCTTCAAAGTCATCATCACTTGTATCGATGAAGTCTAGTGAGTCTAAAGACTCAACATGTATAAACTTGAGATAGAAAGTACTACATAATAAAACCACATGCATCTTTAAAGTAGGGCTTACATACTCGAAACTTGAACGTAATAGCATAAACATACTTGAAACTTGAACGTAGTAGCATAAACGTCTACGTGCCATCATAATAAAACTTTTTTTTATACATACTTTCATCATACATACTTGAGCATACATAACATCATTTTGCTTAGATATATGGTTTAAAGCAAGTGACCCATACATAAATGTGCCTGATGAGATTAAACCACAGTACTGGGCTGACAGGGAAAATCCACTGCCACATACATGAGATCCCCGGTCATGTTTTACCGGGTGGATTGGTCCCTGGTCATGCTTTACCGCTTTCCAATCCTGATCTAAACTCGATCATGCTTTACCGGGGTGGAGAGGTCCTCGGCCACGTTCACCGACTTCCAAACCCATTCATAATTTGGTCACAAGACATTTAGCATACCTCAAAAACATAAATGTATTTTCTTTTGCACGTCGAACAAACTTACTTGGCGTTGAGGGATTCGTTGGATCTCGCTTGAGGCCAGAGCTTCACATACTAACATGAGTTTTAATACCTATATTGCATAACTTAGACATATAGTCATCTTCACACCCAAAAACGACAAAACATTTTAAATGTCTCGGGACTTGACCTCGTCTAATCATCGTACTAAATTATTACATCAAACCCCAAATCAATCCCTAAAAAAAATTTAATTTTATTTTTTTTAAATCGGTACACGGACCCCGTGTAAGATTCTGGGTAGGGGTCCGGGTAGATGCTGTAATTTCGTATTTTGAAGGAAAAAAGGCACAGACCCCATGTAAGGGTCCGACAAAGAGTCCATGTAGGCTCTGAAAACGCGAACTAACGGGAATCACTACACGTATGGCTTAATCCTCTAAACTTAATCATACGAACCATGAACTAACACCTCGAGACTCATTCTAGGGTACTATGGCATTGACTCAAAGCCGTACAAACGTCTCAAACGACGATGCACACCAAAGAACGCAACACAACCCGTAAGCACGACGTTTTGACACCAAAACACATCCTATGACTTCTAATGCAATCAAGTGCCTATCGACGCAAACCAACACACCAAAAACCATCTCAACATCATACTCAACATACTTAAACGTACCAGCGATCACCCGTCAACCCCCAACGAAGCCAGCAATCAACAAAACTTCAAGAACACCTTTTCAGAAAATTACAGTTTGAGCATTCCCACAAAAACAATCATAACTTGCTCACTTCTTATCCAAATATTTTGAATTTACTGTCAAATAGAAGATATCAAAAATTTCTACGTTTTATAAGTTTAAAGGTTTTCCAAAAGATCAACCGAAAAGTCTCAACATTTAAAATGACAGCAAATTTCAAGTTTTCAGATCTAAAGTCGTTTCAAAATCGATCCAACCAATTTTTTCTGAAACTTTGTACAACATACATGAATTTTTACACATAATAAAAATAAAAACAAATACTATGACGAGATCAATGCATAAAAGAAAGAATATACATGCCTTTTGATATTTAAAATTACCGAACCGACGATACCGAAACATGAAAGATGTGAGGTTGATCGGGAATGATTTGTGGCTCGATTTCTTGAAGAAAAATCACGAAAACTTGCAGGAAAATAAACATAGGAGGGGCGGCTACTCTTGCACTAAGAACCCTAGGTTTTATTTTGCTCTCAAAAATCTGAAATGAGATGGAATGAAATGTATGTGTGTTAAGGTGTGGGTGTGTGTGAAGGAGTGTGTGCGCGTGAGTTTTAATAATTGAGGGATAAATTGTGCCTAATTAATAATTAGAAAACAATTAAAAATTCTAACTCACTTTTAACTTAATAAAATCCCTTAATTTAAAATAAAATGCACACTTGCTAAACTTTAAAAGTTTTAGAATCATAAAATCACTAAATAATTGAGTTAGGCTTTAACATGCTAAAAAAAAACTAAATAAATATTTTAAAATGCTTCAATGCTAACTTAAAATAAAATACCACATTTTAAAATCGCCAAAATCGTCGTCGGTCTCTTTTTCTCGATCCCGTATCGAATAATCGTCTGAAACATAAAACTCGAGAAAATCTTTTAACGTATATCTGATAAAAATAAATAATTTAAAATAATTAAATTTCATAAATCATGCATCTCAAAAATCATTTTAAATTTGATTAAATAATTTAAGAATTAAATAAATGCATAGTATTTATGTGTACTGATTTTGGACTCTACAGTTTATCACCCACTTAAATAAATTTCGTTCTCAAAATTAAGTCTTACCAAACAGTTCTTGGTAGCGATTCCTCATCTCTGCCTCGGTCTCCCAAGTGGCTTCCTCCACTGATTGATTCAGCCTCCGGACTTTGACCTGCTTGGTTACTTTGTTCCGAAGTCTCCGCTCTTGTTTGTCTTGGATTTGGACGGGTCTTTAGTCATATGACAGGTATGGAGCAAGATGCAACGGTTCATAACTCAAAACATGCAAAGGATTCGCTATGTACTTCCTCAATATCGATACTTGGAACACATTGTGTACACCGGCCTAGATTCGACGGTAAGGCTACACAATAAGCTAGTGTCCCAACTCTGTCAAGAATCTCGAACGGTCCAATAAATCTCGGACTGAGCTTGCCTCTCTTCCCAAATCTCATAACACCCTTCATAGGTGCTATCTTTACAAATTTGTGATCACCTACGGCAAACTCGAGATCCCTTCTTCTCTTGTCAGCATAACTCTTTTGATGACTCTGGGTGGTCTTCATCCTGTCTTGGATCTTGGCCACCATGTCTGCAGTCTGCTGAACAATCTCTGGACCAAGTTCTGATCTCTCATCGACTTCATGCCAATGAATCGGTGATCTGCACTTCCTCCCGTATGGTGCCTCATAAGGAGCCATACCTATAGATGATTGAAAACTTGTTGTTGTATTTAAACTCCACTAGAGGTAGCTTTGATTCTCAATTCCCATTGAAATCGATAACACAAGCTCTCAACAAATCCTCCAAAAATCTGAATCACTCGCTCAAACTGTCCATCTGTCTGCAGGTGAAAATTTGTGGCTGCATGTAAACTCTTCCAAAAGGACGATGTAAACCTCGGGTCCCTATCGGAAACAATAAAAACTAGGATTCCATGCAATCGGACTATTTCCCTGATATAGAGTTCTACATACTGCATCATGGAGAAATTCGTCTTCACTGGCAAGAAGTGTGCCGAATTAGTAAGTCGAGCCACCATAACCCAAATGGCATTGGATCCTCTGACTGACATCGGCAAACCAACAACGAATTCCATGGTGATATTCTCCCATTTCCACTTGGGGATAGGGAGCGGCTTAAGCATTCTTGATGGCCTCTGATGCTTTGCTTTCACTTACTGACAAGTAAGGCATTCAAACACAAACCGGCGGATGTCTCTCTTCATACCTGGCCACCAATACAGAATCTATAAGTTCTTGTACATCTTGGTACCTCCTGGATGAATGGTATACGGGGATGCATGTGCCTCTGCCAGAATATCCTCTCTGATCGAATCAACACTAGGCAGTCAAAACCTTCCTCCGTACCTTACAATACCATAGGACACTGTGTAGAGTATACTGCCCTTGGCTTCATCCTTTAGTCACCATTTCTGCAACTTCTTATCGGAAGGCTGATCTCTACGAATTCGGTCAAACAAAGAAGATTGGACTGTCAGATCAGACAGCTTAGGAGCTCTGCCCTTAGGATAAACCTCTAACCCAAATCTCTGAATCTCTGACTGAAGAGATCTCTGTACTGACAGCTGTGCTACGACTGCAACTTTTTACTCAAATCATATGCCACAACATTAGCTTTCCCCGGATAGTAGTTAATTTCACAATCGTAGTCTTTTACTAACTCTAACCACCGTCTTTGTCTCATATTCATCTCTTTCTCTGTGAAGAAATACTCGAGACTCCTGTGATCCGTGAATATCCGGAATTTCTTGCCGTACATATAATGTCTCCATATATTCAATGCAAGGACAACAGCGGCTAACTCAATATCATGAGTCGGGTAATATTCATGCACCTTCAACTGTCTGGAGGCATAAGCTATAACCCGACCATGTTGCATCAAAACTGCGCCTAAACTGAGCTTAGAAGCATCGATGTACAATACGAAATTACCTTGCCCTACTGGCATGGCTAAAACTGGCGCTGAAAGAAAAGCTTGCTTCAAAGTGTCAAAGCTCTTCTGACATTCATCACTCCAAACAAATTTAGCATTCTTCTTGGTCAATGAAGTGAGTGGTACTGCTATCGAAGAAAATCCCTGAATAAATTTCCTGTAGTAGCCTGCTAGGCCTAGGAAACTGCGAATCTTTGACGCATTTTTCGGCTCAACCCATTCCTTAACCGCTGCAACCTCAGCTGGATCCACCTCAATACCACTGCTAGAAATTACATGACCCAAAAACGCTACCTTCCCCAACAAAAATCGACACTTACTGAATCTTGCAAACAACTTGCGAATCTGCAAGATCTGCAAAACTGTACCCAAATACTGACAGTGCTCCTCATGGTTCTTCGAGTATATGAGAATGTCGTCAATGAACACTATGACGAACTGATATAAGTAGGGCTGAAATACTCGATTCATGAGGTCCATAATATTTCTGTAGCATTCGTCAGTCCGAATGGCGTCACTAAGAACTCGTAATGCCCATATCTAGTCCTTAAGGCTGTCTTATGAATATCTGTATCTTTTACCCTCAGCTGGTGATACCATGATCGCAGATCTATCTTAGAGAACACTGTAGCTCCCTACAATTGATCAAATAAGTCATCGATCCTTGGTAGTGGATATTTATTCTTGATCGTTACCTTGTTCAGTTCTTGGTAATCGATACACAACCATCATGCTCCCATCCTTCTTCTTTACGAAGAGTACCTGGTGTTCCACGTGGTGAGAAACTAGGGCGGATGAATTCTTTATCCAAGAGCTCCTGAATCTGCTGCTTGAGATCTAACATCTCAGCTAGAGCTAGTTGGTACGGTGCCTTAGAAATTGGCACAGTGCCTGGCACAAGATCAATAACGAACTCCACCTCTCTCTCTGGTGGAAGGCCTGTGACGTCATATGGAAATACATCAGGAAAATATCTGACCACTGGCACATCAGATATCGACAGGAGTGGGTACATCAGGTGCAGAAATAATACTGGCCAAGAAAGCTTGACACCCCTTGTGAATAAGTCTTCGTGCCTGCATACAAGAGATAATGCGAGGGAAACTTCTCCATCTATCTAGTTCAAAGAGAAACTGCTCCATGCCCAAATGTCTTACCAACACTGACCTTTTATGGAATTCAATAAGAACTCTGTTATTCGTCAGCCAGTCCATTCCCAAGATGATATCAAATTCTTGCATTTGCAACACGATTAGATCGGCATACACTAGGTGGCCTTGCAGTTTGCGATCGATGTCTCTGACCACGCTAGTAGCTGACAATTCTTCTCCTGATGGGACTATCATTGAATAGCTCACGTCGAGTCCAAAAGACTTGACGTCCAGGTGACTAGCGAACGTCTGTGAAATAAAAGAGTGAGTGGCCCCTGAATCTATCAAGGCCTTCGTGGCTACCCTCTTAATGAAAATATTTCCTGAGAGACGTTGGTACAACACAAAACTTATATCCCAAAATTCTAATCTTAACCTCATGCATAGTAGAAATCTCTATACCTAGTCACAAAAATTACTAATTAGCACACTAATAATCCCATATAAAAATCGAAACATTGATAAAAAAATTTAATACTGTGATGAATTAAATTAGTTACCAATCAGCAGGATCGTGTCTGGATTCGCCTCCTCTGCCTGCATGGTGAACACTCTACCCTAGGTCGATTGCCTTCACTGCGGTCAGTCTCTCAGCATATGATCGCTGGCTCCGCACTTGAAGCATTTGCTCGATCCAAATAAAAACTATCCCGGATGCTGACGGTTGCACTTCAGGCACACTGGGTAATCACCGGGCCACTGAGGAGCATTCTGCTGACGAATAGGTCCCTTGCCTTTTGGCGGTCCTTGAAATGGTCTCTTCCCGTGCTGTCATGGTAAAGGCCTCTTAAACTGAGGTTGGTGCTGCTTCTGTTGAGGCGCTTGATAGGGCCTCTTGCGCTGCTTATCGACCTCAACGGTCCTTTTGGTCCAGCTCTGCCGCCAAAGCTCTCGACAGGGCAACTGCATAAGTCGTAGGACCAGCAACTCGAAAATCATAGCGCAAGATCGACCGCAACCCATCCATAAAACGCCTCAGCTTCTCCCGGGCATCATTTGCAATCAGAGGCACAAAGTGACACCCCTCTCAAACTTCCTGACAAAGTCTGCCACGGTGCTGTCTCCCTGTCGCAGCGACATGAATTCCCAGGTCAGGCGGGAGCGTACTACTTCAGTGAAGTACTTGGAGTAGAAAACCTCCTGGAACCCATTCCATGTCAGTGTTTGTAAGTTCACTGACACTGACGCGCTTTCCCACCAAAGTCTGGCGTCTCCAGTTAACAAGAAGGTGGCACATCTAACTCCGTTTGCAACCTGCAGCTCCATAAACGCAAAGATTGCCTCGATGGACTTAATCCATCCTTCCGATATCATCGGGTCAATAGTCCCCGAGAACTCCTTTGGATCCATCCTCCTAAATCTCTCGTAAACTGCCTCTGGTCTGGGCCTCGCCCCTGTATCCACGGCAGCTTGGTTCCCTGCAAACTGTGCGAATAGCTGAGTCATTCCTGCAAGCATCTGGGCCTGCATATCTGGGGGTGGACGAGGAGGAGTGACCCTCTCCCCATCCTGGGCTTCCCTATTCTCATCGCCTGCTTCACGCACAACCCTACGTCTAGGAGGCATACTGTTCCAATATTTACCCAACACGTAAACCTAACATGCATGAACATAATATTAATATCATAACATGTTCATAAATCGAGCTTAAAATATGTACATGCTGAAATCATTACTTGATACATATTACATGAATGAATTTAAAACTTTAAAACTTACAGACTTGAGGTGTGACTTCGTGAGCTTCTCGCAACTAGAAGTAGGCATAACCCTTTACAAGAACACCACTCTGATACCAACTGTAACGTACCGTACTTTTAACTATTTTAAAATTTGTGGAAAAATAAAAATTTTCTTAATTAAATAGAAACCTTAAAATTGTGATAACAATAAATTGATCATTCAAAATATTTTCAAAGAAAAGATCACAAATAAAGTTTGCAAAAAAAACTTGTTTAAATATCGTAAAAAATAACGTGAACTCAGAATATTTAAAACATTGCATATTTTCTTAAAAACATGGGCGGTCCTCGGGTTTAACCTCCTGCTCAGTCCAAGCCGGCTCGTTGGTCCCCACTCGTCGCCTCCTCAAAGTCATCATCACCTGCATCGATCAAGTCTAGTGAGTCTAAATACTCAACATGTATAAACTGGAGATAGCAAATACTACATAATAAAACCAAATTCATCTTTAAAGTAGGGCTTATATACTCGAAACTTGAACGTAATAGCATAAACATACTTGAAAATTGAACGTAGTAGCATAAACGTAGACGTGCCATCATTATAAAACTTTTTTAAACATATTTGCTTCATACATACTTGAGCATACATAACATCATTTTGCGTAGAGATATGTTTCAAAGCAAGTGACCCATACATAAATGTGCCTGATCAGACTAAACCACAGTACTGGGCTGAAACGGAAAATCCACTGCCACATACATCAGATCCCCAGTCATGCTTTACAGGGTGGATTGGTCCTTGGTCATGCTTTACCACTTTCCAATCCTGATCTAAACCCGGTCATGCTTTACCGGGGTAGAGAGGTCCTCGGCCACGTTCACCGACTTCCAAATCCGTTCATAATTTTGTCACAAGACATTTAGCATACCTCAAAAACTAAAATGTATTTTCTTTTGCACGTCGAACAAACTTACTTGGCGTTGAGGGATTCGTTAGATCTTGCTTGGGGCCATTGCTGCAATACTAGCATAAGTTTGAATACCTATCTTGCATAAGTTAGACGTTTAGTCATGCTCACACTCTGAAAGGACAAAACATTCTAAATCTCTCGGGACTTGACCTCGTCTAATCATCATACTAAATCATTACATCAAACCCCAAAACAATCCCTAAAAAAAATTAAATTTTTTTTAAAAGGGGTACACGGACCCTTACACAGGGTCCGTGTAGGGGTCCGGGTAGATGCTGGAATTTCGTATTTTTAAAGAAAAAAGGCACGGACCCCGTGTAAGGGTCCGACAAAGAGTCCTTGTAGGCTCTGAAAATGAGAACTAACGGGAATGACTACACTTATGACTTAATCCTCCCAACTTAATCATATGGACCGTGAACCAACACCTCAAGACTCATCCTAGGGTACTATGGCATTGACTCAAACCCGTACAAACGTCCCAAACGATGACGCACACCAAACAATGCAACACGACCTGTAAACACAACGTTTTGACACCAAAACGCATCCTACGACTTCTAATGCAATCAATTGCCTATCGACGCAAACCGACACATCAAAAACCATCCTAACATCATACTCAATATACTTAAATGCAGCAGCAATCACCCGTCGATCCTCAACGAAGCCTGCAACAATAAAATTCAAGAACACATCAAGAACACCTTTTCAGAAAATTACAGTTTGAGCAGTCCCACGAAAACAATCATAACTCACTCATTTCATATCCAAATATTTTGAATTTAGTGTCAAATCGAAGGTAACAAAAAGTTCTACGTTTTATACGTTGAAAGAGTTTCCAGAAGATCGACCGAAAAGTCACAGTATTTAAAATGACAACGAATTTTGAGTTTTCAGATCTAAAATCGTTTCAAAATCGATCCAACCAATTTTTGCTCAAACTTTGTACAACATACATGAATTTTTACAAATAATAAACATAAAAACAAATACTATGATGAGATCGACTCATAAACGAAATAATATACATGTCTTTTGATATTTAAAATTTCCGAAACCGACAATACCGAAATGGGAAAGATGCGAGGTTGATCCGAAACGATTTGTGGCTCGATTTCTTGAAGAAAACTCACGAAAACTTGCAGGAAAATATTCAGAGGAGGGGCGGCTGCTCTTGCACTAAGAATCCTAGGTTTTATTTTGTTCTCAAAAATCTGAAATGAGATGGAATGAAATATGTGTGTGTGTTAAGGTGTAGGTGTGTGTGAAGAAGTGTGTGTGTGTGAGTTTTTAATAATTAGGGGATAAATTGTGCTTAATTAATAATTAGAAAACAATTAAAAATGCTAACTCACTTTTAACTTAATAAAATCTCTTAATTTAAAATGAAATGCACACTTGCTAAACTTTAAAAGTTTTAAAATCCTAAAATCACTAATAATTGAGTTAGGCTTTAACATGCTAAAAAAAACTAAATAAATCATTTAAAATGCCCCAATCCTAACTTAAAATAAAACATCACATTTTAAAATCGTCAAAATTGTCGTCGGTCTCTTTTCCTCGATCCTGCATCGAATAATCGCCTGAAACATGAAACTCGAGAAAATCTTTTAACGTGCATCTCATAAACATAAATAATTTAAAATAATGAAATTTCATAAATCATGCATCTCAAAAATCATTTTAAATTTGATTAAATAATTTAACAATTAAATAAATGCATGGGATTTATGTGTACTTATTTTGGGCTTTACATAGCCTTTAAACTATTTGGTCCACTGAACCATGTTCTTCAGAATGTTGAAAATAATGGCCGACCAGTTCAGTTTCTGTCCATTTATCACAGTTGCCAAAACTTGAAATTTCTCAAGGGTGAGGGTAGCAAAAGAGCTAGCCTTGGCTAGAACACCCTTGGCCACTATGTCTGCCAATAACTGATATTCATATTTGAGCTCCTTCTTGGGATCAGATACTTTTATCTTCTTCCCATCACCAGAGAGAAGCGTCAGCATCTCTTCAACATCAACAACTTTCTCTTCAGAGAAGTGAGAAAGACCATTCGAAGGCAGTTGGAAAAAGGTGCTGAATGATTCTTCATCTAAAAGCAGCAACTTACTGCTGACAGTTGTTGTGGTTTTTCCATCAGCGGAGATGTAGCCATTGTCGTAGAATTCTTGAATCTCTTTATAATAGATTTCCTGAGTAGATGACCAAAGAAACCTCTTCAATCCAGCTGATTCCAGCTTCAGAAATACGCTTCGAATGATTCATCCTTAACAGATAAAACTGAATCAAAATCAATGGCCATAGCATTTAGAATGTAAGCAAGAATTTGGCTTGCCATTTCTGAGTTGTTTTGAGGATCTGCGTAAGAGAAAAAGTTTTGGTAGTTTGATATGCTCTGTAAGTTGAAATGCCCGTAAAGAAACAGAAATGAAGCGGGTTCATTTCTTATGTCGGTGACTGCTCGAATTTTTGGACACGTGTAAGTCCAAAATGAATTGATTTAAAAAGTGGGTAGGTCGTGTGTAATCGTGAATGAAAAACGCTTGGACTACGTGGGGCCACGTGATAGATTACTATTCAATGAAATACATAATTTTAACAGTCCCATCATTTAATATGGAATTCTTATCGTTTAATCAATCAACTTATATGATAAGATCAGTTAGGTCAATAACTGAGTGATCAGTTGAGAACCGAATCAGTTCAGTTGAAGACCAACTGACGAATGTCTTATCAGTTAACCAATTTGAAATCTACATTCCCTCTAAACAAATGCGTATAAATAAAAGAGAGTAAGAGGTCACGCCCCGAGTCCGAAGCATCGGTGACATCCAGCATTGTTTAACAATTAAATTGAAAACAATAAAGCCTCGTATCAAATCAAACCAGTCTTTTTCATAAATAAAGTATTGTCTTACAATGACAATGGAATAAAATACATCAGAGTTTCAAATAGCGGAAACGAAAGAAAAGCAAAATCTTGAGTTCTGATCTTGATCTCCGGTTCACCAACCCCAGAAGGCATCTTGCTCTTCCTCATCCAGTTGCTCCTCATTTTTATCGGAAATTTGTAAGGGGTGAGTTTTTTGGAAAACACTCAGCAAGTGGGGGTCGATCGATTCCAAAGATACATATAGAACTTAGTTTTCTTAAAACGTTCTTTTAACAGACTTTCAAAACTTAATATTCTTAACTTATTAGGACAGAGACAAATCGAATAAATGACAGAATTCATCAGATGATTCAGAACAATTCAGAAACCTATTAACTCAATTCAGAAGAGAACATATCAGAACAGACAGAACACTGTTACTCATCTCATTTCCATGGTCAAATTGTCCACAATATGTTAGTCCTCTAAGGGGTGAGGCCAGAACACGGTTTTATACCCACCGATGGGGGCCAGACAGAAATGGTTTTATACCCACCATTGGGGGCCAGACAGAATCACAATTCTCGTCCCATTTCAAATCAATTTGTAACAGTGCAACACGAAATTCAGATTTACCAGACAGAACGTATCAGAGTTTCAGACGGATTCAGCGGAACCAAAGAATTTCGAACAACAAACAGAGCACATAATCGATCGAAATTTTAAAACAGAACATACTGAATTTTCGAAAAAAGGACACACATAAACGCATGTCATAACTTATATATTCAAGTTTTAAAAATACGAAAAGTATACGTAACAAAAGCCCACTTACAATTTCTTGAACGAAGCTTCCTTGCAAAAATTCGGCAGTACTTCGGCGTGATTCTAACAACTGTTGTCGTTGATCGAGCAGTACTTTGACGCAATATTGTAACTCCGAACTGCACGAACAAGACCTCCTTTTTTCTTTCTCGATCATGGTCGTGACTTGGGAAGGGTGAGGGGAGGCCGAAAATATGGAGAGTATGGTGAAGGGGTGAGGCCGAAAATATGAGAGCTTTTGGGAGCTTTTTGATGTGCCCTTTGTCTAGCATAGACCCTTGTATTTATAGGCAAATTTGTGTCCCTTTGGCTCCCCCTTGGCCGATTCCTTGGAGCTCAAGAATGGAAATAATGGTGTGATCATCCCCAAGAGCCACCTTGATCATTTCAATGGCCATTTCTTACACCATGAATTGTACTAACCCTTAGCTTAATCCCTTAGCTCCTTTATGGGTTTACTTAAAAGTCTTTTCTTGCATATTTAATTTGTTCAAACCTTTAGCTTAACTTTTAGCTCCCTTTTTGGTCTTGTTAGGACAAGCTTGGTTGAGCTTCTTCGAGCTGAAGGTTCGTGTCCTTGAGCTGGGGTTTCACTCCTCTTGTGAAAATTCTTCGATGGATATGGTTATTTCAGCTTGGCATCCCGATGAACTATTCCCCGAGCTTAGAAGCTACTTTATTGAGTTAAATTTGTTGAAAATCTAAGTGGATATTCAAGTTGTTTAGTTGAAACTAAAATTGATGAGCTTATTTTAAGTAAATTTTCAAGTTCAATTTACTTACTTGATTTGCTTCGGATCGTAAAATCCTGGGTTCTCACATCCCTCCCTCCTTATTGAAAGTTTCGTCCTCGAAACTTGCATTAGCTTGTTCTTTCGAATAGATGAGGTATTGTGATCGCATTTTCTCCTCGAGTTCCCAAGTTGCCTCCATTTCAGCATGATTTGACCACTTTACCTTGACATAAGGTATTGTCCGGTGTCTCAACACTTGGTCTTTCGTGTCCACTATTCGGATAGGGACTTCTTCGTATTAAAGTTCTTCGTTGAGTTTTCCTTCAATCATCAGTGGTACAACCTTGAGTACATGATTCGGGTTTGAGACATACTTTCTCAGCTGTGAGATGTGGAAGACATTAAGTATCCTGGACATATCAGGCGGTAAAGCTAGACGGTAAGCTAAGGTTCCTACCTTCTCCAGTATTTCGAATGGTCCCACATATCTCGGATTCAAATTTCCGGATTTACTGAACCGAACTACTCCTTTCATTGGATAGACCTTAACGTAAGCTTTCTCACCAATTTCCAACTGTAAGGGTCTTCTCTTCAGATCGGCCCAGCTCTTCTGCATATCTTGGGCTGCTTTGAGTCTCTCCATGATTTTGACTACTTTATCAACGGTTAACTGAATAAGTTCTGGTGCGGTAACAGCTTTTTCTCCGACCTCATCCCAATATAGAGGCGACCTACACTTTCTTCCATACAATGCCTCATACGGAGCCATCTCGATGCTACTGTGATAGCTGTTGTTATAGGCAAATTCGATCAAGGGTAACTGTTAACTCCAATTTCCATAAAAATCCAGTGCACATGCCCTCAGCATATCTTCGAGGGTTTGAATTGTCCTTTCGGTTTGGCCATCAGTCTGGGGATGATAGGCCGTGCTGAGAGTAATCTTGGTTCCCATAGCCTTTTGGAAACTCTTCCAAAATTTTGATACAAATCTTGGGTCTCTATCAGACAGTATACTTGCCGGAACTCCATGTAGCCTCACTATGTTGTCCATATACAAAGTGGCTAATTTATCCAAATTATAATTCATCCATACTGGCAAGAAATGGGCAGACTTGGTCAATCTGTCAATGATTACCCAGATCCCATCGTGATCCTGCCTTGATCGTGGTAGTCCTACTACGAAATCCATGGAGATGTTATCCCACTTCCACTCTGGTATCTCCAATGGCTGTAACAGTCCTCCAGGCCTTTGATGTTCCGCCTTTACTTGTTGACAGACTAAACACTTTGCAACAAAAACAGCTACATTTTTTTTTTCATACCGTTCCACCAGTAATTATTTTTCAAATCCCGGTACATCTTGGTGCTTCCTGGATGTACTGAAAATCTCAATTTATGTGCCTCGGCCATTACTTCTTCTCGAATTCCATCGACGTTTGGCACATACAATCGTCCTTTCATCCAGAGTATTCCATTTTCATCAATTTGAAATTCTGGAGCTTTTCCTTCTTGGATCTGTTCTTTTATTTTAAGGATGAAGGCATCATGATTCTGCTTCAGTTTGATGGTCTCTTGGAGACTTGATTGTACTGATAGTGAAGATAAGCTCGCCTTTCCAGGATTCCTTTGGCTCAACGCATCCGCCACCTTATTTTCCTTACCCGGATGATAATTGATTGACAGATCATAGTCCTTGAGAAGTTCCATCCACCTTCTTTGCCTCATATTTAATTCCTTTTGAGTGAAAATGTACTTGAGGCTCTGGTGATCAGTAAAACTTCGCATTTTACTCCATAAAGGTAGTGCCTCCAGATTTTAAGTGCAAATATTACTGCGGCTAACTCCAAGTCATGAGTGGGGTAATTTTGCTCATATGGTTTTAGTTGCCGTGAGGCATAAGCAATTACCTGACCCTCTTGCATAAGCACACACCCTAATCCTCCCTTTGAAGCATCATTGTATACAGTGAAATTCTTACCATCCTCGGGAAGAACTAGTACTGGTGTGGATGCGAGTTTTGTCTTTAGGGTTTCAAAGCTTCTTTCACATTCTTTATTCCAAATGAATTTCGAATTTTTCTGAGTAAGTTTGGTGAGTGGAATGGCTATCGAAGAAAATCCTTCCACAAATTTTTTATAGTAGCCTGCTAAACCCAGAAAACTCCTGACCTCAGTCACTGTCTTTGGTTGTGGCCAATCTTTGATTGCCTCTACCTTCTTAGGATCTATTGACACTCCTAATTCAGAAATTATATGCCATAAGAACGCCACACTTTTTAACCAAAATTAACATTTCTTAAAATTTGGCGTATAGTTCCTTTTCTCGAAGTGTCTGCAAAGTGAGACGCATATGCTCTTTGTGTTCTTCTTCACTTGGTGAGTACACAAGGATATCATCTATGAAAACAACCACAAACTTGTCGAGATATGGTTTGAATACCCGATTCATCAGATCCATGAATGATGCAGGAGCATTTGTTAGGCCAAAAGGCATTACCGTGAATTCGTAATGTCCATATCTTGTCCTAAAAGCAGTTTTAGGGATGTCTTCCGCTTTGACCTTCAACTGATGGTAACCAGATCTCATATCTAGTTTTGAGAAGACCTTGGATCCCTTTAACTGATCGAAAAGATCATCTATTCTTGGGAGTGGGTACTTATTCTTTATGGTGATCTTGTTCAACTCCCGGTAGTCAATACACAGTCTCATGCTCCCGTCCTTTTTCTTTACAAAAAGCACTAGGGCTACCCCATGGGGATGCACTGGGGCGAATCTGCTTCTTGAAGTATGTCCATAGTGCCGTGAAGCTTCGAAATGTACCGATCCTGCCTGGCGCTATACTCCTCCTGACACTGACAGGCCTGAGCAGCACGTCCTCTTTCTGTTTCTACTCTCTCTAGCAATTCTCTGTTCAGCGAAGCTAGACGGGCAATGCGATCTGAATCGGTGGGTATCTGAAGAAGTTGTCTCTCAGCCAAGTCCAGATGATGAGCAAGTCGATGTACGTCGGTCTCCAATATGTGCCTAATCTCACTAAGCTCCTGTTTTTCCAGTTTCTCCCTAGCCAGTTGCGCCCTCTAGTTTGCAATCTCCCTAGCTTGATTATCTATGGTAAGCTGACGCATACGAAGAGCAGCCTGAGCGCGAGTATATGGAGCAGCCATTTCCTAGGATGAAATGGAAGTAAAGCATCAGAATCGTATAAAGGATAGAAAGGCACAAATAAAGGGCACAATTAAAGTGGTCGTGGAAAAATTTTTTATTCTAAGAATTGCGAAGCGATTGAAGGGATAGATTTTTGAAATCTGTTCGAAATTTAGGAAACAGATGGAAGTTGAATTTCAAGAACAGATGAATGTTGGACTCAAATTGGGATGCACTAGGATTTTGCCAAAATTTGACTTCGCCAAATTTTGTTTGTCAAAATCCCAGCGGGATTATGAAACTGGCGGCTCTGATACCACTTAAATGTCAAGCCCCGAGTTCGAAGCATCGGTGACATCCGGCATTGTTTAACAATTAAATTGAAAACAATAAAGCCTCGTATCAAATCAAATCAGTCTTTTTCATAAATAAAGTATTGCCTTACAATGAAAATGGAATAAAATACATCAGAGTTTCAAATAAGGGAAACGAAAGAAAAGCAAAATCTTGAGTTATGATCTTGATCTCCAGTTCACCAACCCCAGAAGGCATCTTGCTCTTCCTCATCCAGTTGCTCCTCATTTTTATCTGAAATTTGTAAGGGGTGAGTGTTTTGGAAAACACTCAGCAAGTGGGGTTGATCGATTCCAAAGATACATATAGAACTTAGTTTTCTTAAAACGTTCTTTTAACAGACTTTCAAAACTTAATATTCTTAACTTATCAGGACAGAGACAAAACGAATAAATGACGGAATTCATCAGATGATTTAGAACAATTCAAAAACCGATTAACTCAATTCAGAAGAGAACATATCAGAACAGACAGAACACTGTTACTCATCTCATTTCCATGGTCAAATTGTCCCCAACATGTTAGTCCTCTAAGGGGTGAGGCCAGCACCGATGGGGGCCAAACAGAAATGGTTTTATACCCACCATTGGGGGCCAGACAGAATCACAATTCTCGTCCCATTTCAAATCAATTTGTAACAGCGCAACACGAAATTCAGATTTACCAGACAGAACGTATCAGAGTTTTCAGATATCAGAGTTTCAAACGGATTCAGCGGAACCAAAGAATTTCGAACAACAAAGAAAGCACATAATCGATCGAAATTTTAAAACAGAACATACTCAATTTTCGAAAAAATGACACACATAAACGCATGTCATAACTTATATATTCAAGTTTTAAAAATACAAAAAGTATACGTAACAAAAGCCCACTTACAATTTCTTGAACGAAGCTTCCTTGCAAAAATTCGGCAGTACTTCGGCGTGATTCTAACAACTGTTGTCGTTGATCGGGCAGTACTTTGACGCAATATTGTAACTCCGAACTGCACGAACAAGACCTCCTTTTTTCTTTCTCGATCGTTGCCGTGACTTGGGAAGGGTGAGGGGAGGCCGAAAATATGGAGAGTATGGTGAAGGGGTGAGGCCGAAAATATGAGAGCTTTTGGGAGCTTTATGATGTGCCCTTTGTCTAGCATAGACCCTTGTATTTATAGGAAAATTTGTGTCCCTTTGGCTCCCCCTTGGCCGATTCCTTGGAGCTCAAGAATGGAAATAATGGTGTGATCATCCCCAAGAGCCACCTTGATCATTTCAATGGTCATTTCTTACACCATTAATTGTACTAACCCTTAGCTTAATCCCTTAGCTCCTTTATGGGTTTACTTAAAAGTCTTTTCTTCCATATTTAATTTGTTCAAACCTTTAGCTTAAATTTTATCTCCCTTTTTGGTCTTGTTAGGACAAGCTTGGTTGAGCTTCTTCGAGCTAAAGGTTCGTGTCCTTGAGCTGGGGTTTCACTCCTCTTGTGAAAATTCTTCGTTGGATATGGTTATTTGCAGCTTGGCATCCCGATGAACTATTCCTCGAGCTTAGAAGCTACTTTCTTGAGTTAAATTTGTTGAAAATCTAAGTGGATATTCAAGTTGTTTAGTTGAAACTAAAATTGATGAGCTTATTTTAAGTAAATTTTCAAGTTCAATTTACTTACTTGATTTGCTTCGGATCGTAAAATCCTGGGTTCTCACAAAGAGAATCTCATCATTGATGAATTAATTGCATTTGATTGACTGATGTCTGTTTTATCATTTATAGTCTGTCTATAAATAAAATCAAACTTATCAGATACAAAATAGTTTAGCAGATAATATTGATCAAGTACAGATGGACAAAGCAAGCAGTTCGAAGAAGCCCAATCCTGCAGAGAGACTGTCATTTGTAGAAACTTGGAAGAAAGATAGCGAAGACTTTGTCTTTGATAAAGTAATGTCCACCTGGACAAAGAGTCATGATTTGCAGACTACCCAGAGAGATAGATTAATTTCCACTGATGATCAGAAGGCAACTGAAATCAAATATAAGTGTCGTCTGGACGTCATTCACACTTCAGACCTTATAACTGATGAAGGTCTCTACTATCTAATGCTCAGCAAGGAGCATAGGATTCTTGACAAGATTGCTTCACAGAAGATTTTAGAAAATTTTCGGAGGAAATGTCCTCATGATTATCTGATAGGCTAAATGCTGTAAAAAGAGAACTGAATCGTGTAACAATAGAGAGATATTATCAATACATTTTCTATTTCGATTCGTTGCTATCTCCTTTCTGCACACTGACTGATAACAATTGACTAACTGAATAATAATTAGTAACAAATGACATAAAATAACGCAAATAAAATTAAGTTAAATTAACTATTTTTCCCTTAAATATATTGCATAAATGTAATAAAATTCTTATACTTGGAAGATGAATCATCGGAGATAACAAATGCGTATCTTTAGATGACTCGAATCTTATCTATGAATAAAAATGAAGTAATTAGTCAAAATATCAGTTGATTATTTCAGCTAATAGTATAAATTAATGCAACAGCAAATGGATTCAGCAAGTAGTTCACAACAACCAGATTGGCTGAGGAGTTTAAGCGATCGATTGAAGCTGCTCGAAAGCTGATGATTGAAGACCTTGTCTTTGAAAAAGCATTGTCAACCTGGACAAAAATCCAGGAGCTGGAGTCCTCCGGGAGGAAGAACTGGTTCTCACTAGAAAGCGAATGACAGCTGAAACTAAGTATATGTGGCGTCTCGACGATGTTCATGCTTCAGAAATTTTCACAGATGAAGGTGTCTACCATCTCATGCTTCTGAAGAAGCAGAGGATTCTGAAAGAGATTGCTTTTTCAGATGAGTTCATGAAGACTGCCAATGGCAGGTTATCCGCATGGATGACCTTCTGGCTAAATGCAATAGAGAGGGAAATAAACAATGTAATGGCTAGTCGTTCTAATCAATAAAAGGTTTATTTCAGTCAATGTTTGTATATTCTTTATTGTTTTATTTACTGCAATCTAACTAAAACTAATTGAAAACAATGAGTAACAACTGCATAGCCATTTACTGACATCACTAGCTGACATAAGATAATGCAAATAAAATCAAGACAAATCAATTAAACCAAGAATATTACGAAAGTAAGAAAACTTAGTCTAAGGTAATGGCTTGATGAAGATGTCAGCTGCTTGTTATTCAGTTGATATATACTTAGCCTGATTGTTTTATTTAGAGCATTATCTCTGATGAAATGATGTCTGACGTCAATGTGTTTGGTCTTGGAGTGAAGAACTGGTTTATATGTGATTGCAATCGTGCTTGTATTGTCACAGAAGATTGGTGATTCTTCTGCAATGACTCCATAATCTTTCAGTTGTTGCTGAATCCAGAGCAGTTGAGCACAGCAGCAGCTTCCAGTAGCTAGACATTCTGCTTCAGTTGTGGAAGCTGCTATGGATGTTTACTTTTTGCTAAACCATGAAATCAGTCTTGATAGGATCGGTTGGTAGGTGAAGGAGTGTTTAGATGTGGGGGTTGAATAAACAATTGATAATTTTAACACATTTTCAAATAATGAGTCAGTTTAGTGATAAACCGAACTCGGGAATCTTGTTATGTCAATATCAATCAGTTAATTAATGAAAGTGCGGAAATAAACTGACTGACATATTGAATATAACTGAAATTAAGAGACACAATATTTATAGATATTTGGAGATTTCAATCACTCATACGTCACCCCTTCTATCAAGAAGATATGATATTCATTAAAAAACTTTGTTTAATACAATACTTGTACAGACCTCCTTCGGTTTTGGATTTAACAATGCCAAACTGAAACTCTTAGTTTTAATACAGTTTATTATTTCTCAACTGATCTGAAACTACTTAGCACAACTGCTCTAAATAAGATCGAATATTACAATGATATGTGTTTGTGCTTGTACGCTCAATATATAACCTTGAATGCTATGAATGTATATGCTAAGTGTGAGCTTTTGAAATCTTTTGAATATGAACAAAAAGCTTAGTGAAGAGATTTCAGCATAATAACAAATTGGTAGTTTGTTTTCTATATATTATCTCTCAGCTGCTCTTCTCAGCTATTTATAAACTTTGCTTCCAACGGTAATAATGAGTGTGTTTGAATCTTTCTATCCGTTGTTTGCCACGTCAATATCCTTATCACAGTCGTACATTGTACCATTGCTGAAATGCGGCGTTCCCACTACATGTTGCATTCTGCTTTTGTACAGTTGTCAGTTGATAGTTACATTCATGAACTGAATGACTTGTAAAACTATCAGTTTGACACAGCCGATAGAATTAGCCGATAGCTCTCAACTGATTGTAGTAAAACTGATCAGTTCCCAAATGATCATCCAGTCGACTACATAGTTAAGTTAGCTTAGTTCAGTTTCCTTATCTGCGCACTAATCTTCAGTTAGGCAACAAATAGATTGCGTATTTTTAGATCAGTTCTTTTCAGTCTTCTTGATCAGTTAGTTCAATCTTTATATGCTCAGTTTGTCAAACTTCCAAAATAAGGTTTCCAAGAATTTCTCCCTTTTTGGTGTTTGACAAAACTTAGAAAATGTGAACTTATCAAGCTGAACTATTCGTAGATAAAATAATCTTTTATTAACCCTCTTTCAATGTATAGATACGTATAAAGAATTAAAGAATAAAAGAATCCTCTGCTGACTAAAAATTTTACAAAATCTGCCAAACTCTTCAACTGAATAAGAATATAAAGACTTTCTTCTAACTGATCTGGATCTCTTTATTTCTTTTCTCTTTTATCAGCTGGTCCTTGATCAATCAGTTGACTAGGTCTTTTCTTGGATTGCTTCTGCTAATCTTCTTCTTTTTCTTCTTCCCCCTTTTTGTCAAACTTATCAACCCTGCTACATAAAGCGAACTTCCGAAGTGACATTTGATAAGGCATGCACTATATGTTCTTGGCAGCAAATCCATTCTCTTTGTGACTACGTTCTGGAGGAAATCCATACGTTTTGTGAAAACATCTTGAGTTTGGAAATGAGCTTGAATCATCACTCGTTCCTTCTTTAACTGACTATTTGGAGAAATAGTGAGGTAATGTCCTTTGTGACATGTTGTAAACTCTTAAGAGTATTCTCCTTTATTGAATAAAACTTCAAGGTGTGAATCAGTTGAGTCGATTTGATGTTAGAAATGGAAGAGACTGAGAAGGTTTGACTGGATATCTTCAATCATAGATTTAGTAGCCATTGGTATCTCAGGATATAGAGCTTCAGAGGATTCAGGTTCGTGCTCCTTGTATTCTTGATTAAAGGTTACCAAGGCTCTATCATTTGGTTCAGTCGCAATAGTAACCATTTCTGAAACTTCTTCTAGTATTGCTTCCTGTTGAAATTCTGGAGGAAGGGTTAAAATCGGAAGATCAGTTTACCTGGAGGGCTCGTCAGTTTGCTTTTCAGCTGAGACTGTAGATGGTTCTTCAGTTGGTTGATCAATTGTTACTGTAGTTGGCTCTTCAGTTTCACTTCTTCAGTTTGTTCCATGAGCATCTGAGCCACTTCAGTCTCAACTAGAACTTCTTGTTCAGTCGTGGCAGTCCACTGAACTGGTTCTTCAGTTTCTTGTACAATAGCCTCTGAGGCTTGTTTTTCAGTTGAGCTCTGTTCTTCAACTGCTTCTGTAGTTAGAATGTTCAGCTGGATATCAGTGGCAACTGATTGTATGACTTCGTCAATATTTGCCAATGATAAGTCAGCATCAGTGTAGAGCTGAAGATCTGCAGTAGAAGATGGAGGAAATGAGGGGATGTTTGAGCGTCCTTTGAGGATGGAGCAGTTGCTGGCTCAGTTAATTCAGTAACTTGTTCCTGAGATGGCTCTGGATCTTGAACTGATTGTTCAGTTTTCTCTTTATATGAAAGACTTTGAGCATTTTTTTGAATAATCAACTCTTGATCCATTTCCCAACTCTTGATCTTCATCTGCAGTGATCGTAGATTCGTGTCCAGCTGATCATGAACCGCTCTGTCATTGAAAGCAGTAGGGCTGGTTGGATCATAATTTTGTCGTATCTGAGCGATCAGTTGTGCAAGATTTTTTACACGCACCAGATCAAAGAAGTATGTCTTCCTTTCCAGTGCTTGAACAATCGAGGCATCTTTGACTACCTTCAAGACTACAGTTTCTAAAGTAATGAATTTCTTCAAAACTACCTTCTTTTTCAACTGCTTCGCAAAAGCTTCATTTCGAAATCTGACCCACTCATTTAAGTCTTGAGCTTTGATTTAGCAAACTCATTGAACTCGTTCCATATCAGGTGATATGAGTTTGAATTGAGTTTGTCGGTCGTGGCTCTTCTGTCATCTTGCCCTTTCCTTTTGGGTCAGTTAGGACATGAGAGATACTCAGTCCTGATTCATTTGCATCAAATTTCTCCTTTATGACTACACCTTTTGGTCTTGAAAATGGTAGAGAAATTAGAGCAGTGATAGAGATCAATGAAGCTTGGACTCCTGTTGGTTTTTGCTTATCACCAAATTTGGTGACAATCTTCTTGGATGGATCAGTTGGAGGAGGTAACTGACCTTTAGTTGAAGACTCAACTGGAATTTCCCTTAAAGGTATGGCGCTGATAAGCTGTTCAGCTCCAGTCGATTTCAATCTCTCAGCTAAGATTTTTTCAAAAACAGCTGCTGGTTTCATTTTGAGAGTTCTTGGCTTCTTCAAGATTTTAGGAGAAGGAGTTTTCTCTGAATCAGTCTCACTGACAATCAGTTTCCTTTTTATTGTCTTTCTTTGAGCAATCTTTTTGACTTTCTTGACTGATTTGGGAGCTTCCTTCGTCCCAATCTCCTACTTCACTTTGATGAACTGCTCGGGTGACACGTCCAGCTTGACTTTTTGTAGCTGAACACTCTTGGCATTGAAAATCTTGAATTTGGATGACTTCTCAGAAGATTCACCCACCAAACCGTTGTTCTTCAACAGGTAGTTGAGTTATACCGCAAAGCCCTTGGACTGTTTGGAGGTTTGAATCATGTTCTCGAGGATGGAAAATATGATGGCTGACCATTTCGGTCTTCGTCCAGCTATAATAGCAGTCATCACCTGGAAATTTTCCAAGGTGAGAGCAGCAAATGAGCCTGCTTTGACGAGTAGTCCTTTGGCCACAATGTCAACCAACAGCTGATCTCCGACTTCAGTTCTTTCTTAGGATCAGAAACTTTGATTTTCCATCCATCTGCAGATAATAGCTTCTGCATCTCCTCTACATCAGACGTTTTAACTTCGAAGATATTTTCCAAGCCATCAGAAGGCAGTTGGAAAAGATTGCTGAAAGAATCTTCGTCAACGATCAGCAGTTGACTGTTGGCGGTTGTAGTGATTTTGTCGTCAGCAGAGATGAATCTATTAGCATACAGATCCTGAATCTCTTTAGGATAGATTTCTTGATACGATAGTCCCAGAAAGTTCTTCAGTTCAGCTGCTTCCAGTTTGAGAAATAGAGTCTTGATAGCTTTAATCCTAGACAGACAAAACTGAATCAAAGTCTATAGCCATTGTGTTGAGAATATATGTAGGGACTTGATTTGCCATTGCTGATAATTGGAATATCTACGAGAAAAAATCTCAGTATATTTGATTTGCTCTGATAGTTGTAATGCAAGTAAAGAAATTGAAATGAAACGGGTTCAATGTTTTATGTTTGTGACTGTTCAAATTTTTGGACACGTGTCAGTCCAAGATAAAATCGTGTGTACGTGCGGTGAAAACGTGAACAGAAGTCTAATGAACCACGTGGGGCCAAGTTTAATATTACTATTCAATGAATGACATTAAAAGTGTAATTTTAACAGTCACATCACTTAATATGGAATGCTTATCGATTAATCAGTTAATTTATATGATAAGATCAGTTAGGTCAGTAACTGAGTGATCAGTTGAAAACTGAGTCAGTTCAGTTGAAGACCAACTGACTATTGTCATATCAGTTATCTATTTAAATTCGAAATTCTCCCTCAATAAATGCTTATAAATAAATAGGTTAGAAGAAACTCAGTTTGAATCAGTCAAGTGCATTCTGTTAACTGATGTCCATTTGTCTTCTTCTACTTCTTCAATAAGAGTCTTTCTATAAATAAGATCATTGTCATTAGATAATAACAACACCAATTAAGCATAGATGTATAGAGCATGAAGTTCCAACAACCCTCTTCCTGCATCAACGCTTCGCCGTTTGGAAAGTTTGAAAAAAGCTATAGAGAGCTTGTCTTGTTAAAATTCATGTCCACCTGGACTAAAATACATGACCTCCAGACTATTCAGTGAGATGGATTACTTGATATTGATAAACAAATGGCAACTGAGATCAAGTATAAGAGGTGTATCGATGTAATCCATACTTCATATCTCGCCACTGATGAAGGTCTTTTGAAGTTGATGTTGTTGAAGTAGCAGAGAGTGCTGAAAAAGATTGTCTTTTCAGAAAGCTACAAAAGAATTTCCAGTAATGAGTTGTCTAGTTGGATGTCCCTCTAGCTAGATGTTGTTGAAAGGGAAAAAAATCGTGTAATATGTGAAAGATATTATCCATATATTTCGATTTATTTCTGTTTTCTTTTCGCATAATAACTGATATTAGTTGACTAACTAACAATTGACTAACTAACAATTGATTAATTGAATAATAATTAGCGATAACTGATATATCATGTAATGCCCTAGATGGTCATTATTAAAATGCAAAGAAGAAATGTTGCTTGAAGAGAGACCGCACCCGCGCCTAGAGAAGCACCGCACCCGCGGTGCATGGACAGACAGTTGGCCAATTTTACAGTAGGGTCACCGCACCCGCGGTCCAAGAAAGAGTGCACCCACGGTTGATGGACAGAGAGTTGGAAAGTATTTACAGAAATGACACCGCACCCGCGGTGCAGAACTGACCGCACCCGCGGTCGACGTTTATGCAAATATGGATGGACCGCCGAAGCTTGAGCGCAGCCGCGGTTCATGAACTACCGCACCCGCGGTCATGCGTGTTACTTGAAAAATATGACACTTGCCCCTCAACATGCAAGATATATATATTGTGTGTCTTCATTTCTCTCCTAGCACAGCTGAGACCACCGAGAGAAAGAGAAAAGTTCAAGGAAAGGGAAATTTCTCTTCTTTTAAAGCTAGTTTGTACAAGATTTTCACATCCAAACGTTAATCCGATTTCGGTTTTGAACTCCTCTCATCAAAGGCTTTAAGGGGATGTAAGTTTCATTCATTTCCTGCATGATTTGAAATATTGATGTTGGGGAAATTGTGAATTACACTAGATTATGTGTTCTTGTGAAGTTAGTGACTATATATTCGTAAACGGATCGATTATCGGATGTCATATGCAATTGTTACGATTTTCCAGCATGTTTAGAGTTAACTTGTGCAGATTTTGAGTACTATCATATGCTTATGATGATGATTATGAGTTGAGACCGATGAATTATTGATATATGTTGAGAGATGGATTGACCGGTATCGAGAAATTACGTCGTTATGCCGTCAAATTGTACCGAGATCAAGTATTGAATTGGATATATGTTGATTGAGATTAGAGATTGATAGAATATGTATCAACATTTCAATTTCAGATTTGATAGTGACAGATTCGTCTTCGAGACTTTGACTACGACACAGATTGTGCGACGAAAGGTATAATTCATGTTTTGTTTGGGGAAGACACAACTCAAATGAGATTCAATTTGAGTTTCCCAACCAAATCACATACTAGAATTGTTGTTTATCTTTTGATATGAATTTGATTTGTTTATAGATTTATATTCAAACCTCTTGATAGGATGCTGTCTTGTTTATGGATTTATATTCAAGCCTTTGAGATAGAAGAGTCATTGGCAGACTTGCCAAACTAGATATTCGGTGGTATCGACGCTTCGGATCATATTCACTCCGACTGTAAACATTCGATACAGACATGACCGAAGTCTAGGAATAAGACGTACAGTTATCCCGATTGGGAGGGTAGGTGACAGACAGTGACGTCTTATTCACATCGGGATCCCTAGAGTAGAGTCGAGTCGAGTCAAGACATGATTTGATTTGAATTGCATGTTTATATAGATTGGTTTCATAGACTATGGAGCCCATTATTATTGCTTTGATTCTTGATTTATGATTACGTATCAGCATGTATACATGTTTTATACTGGGATTTGTTCTCACCGGAGTTTCCGGCTGTTGTTATGTCTGTATGTGTGCATAACAACAGGTGGGGCAGGATCAGGGTCGCGACAGAGATGACAGATGGACATAGCGTGGTGATCACGGGCGTAGAAGATGAACTAGTAGTTGTACTTTTGATATGGACTGTATTTAATTACTGGTTTGTAGAATATGAATAAAACGAGGCATGTATATTATGTTTGTTGTAATGAAATGAATATAGAATTATCTTGTGCTTGAGTTGTAAACATTTGATTTAATGTTAAAAGCAAAATTTTGACCCGTATTTCGAACAAGGATCCGATTATTCCCGAAAAGAATTGAGTTAGAGCCCGGGTCCCCACAACAGGTGGTATCAGAGTAGTAGGTTCTGTAGACTGAGATAGAATAGAATGAGCGGGGTAGATCGAGTCTTCTTCCTTGCTTTTGATGTACTAGCATGATTTAATGCTTTCCCTATTATATGTTGTATTGTATCTGAGTTGATTTACAGCATATACTTGTAAAGACTGAATCAGAACCGATTCTGGATCAAAGGTATATGATCAGAGGAGGGCTGAGACAGATTGTATAGATTGTATCCTAATCTGTTTGATAATCAGATATGCCGCCCAGAAGAATACCACAACCAGCTGCAGGTCAAGTGCCAGAACAAGGGAGTACGTCAGGTACCCAGATGGACGTGACTGCGACACCGATGGAGACTTTGTTGAAGAGATTTCAATCATTCCATCCACCTACCTTGAAGGGCACAGAAAATGCAGTGGATTGTGAAAGCTGGTTGGATGATATAGAGATGTTATTTGAATCACTTGCCTATACAGATGAACGTAGGGTGAAGCTGATTGGGCATCAATTGCAAGAAGTGGCCAAGAGTTGGTGGCTAACGGCGAAACGAGCCTTAGAACATCGAGGTATTGATATTACTTGGAAAGTCTTTAAAGATGAATTTTATCAACGTTTCTTTCCAGTGTTATACAGAAAAGACAAAGGGGCAGAGTTCGCCAACTTGAGACAGGGGCAATGGAACATAGAGGAGTATGTTGCAAAATTCTCGTCCTTGCTTCGATTTGCACCTCATGTAGCAGGGAATGATGAGGCAGTTGCTGATCAGTTCATAAATGGTTTGAATCCGGATATCTTCACCCTAGTGAACACGGGGCGACCCAACACTTTTTCTGAGGCGCTGAATCTAGCGAAGGGAGCAGAGGCTGGCTTGATTAGGCAGCGAGGAGCTTCCTATAGTGTGCAGGGTCAGAGACCGCCACCGTTCGCCACACAGTTTCCACCACCTCCTCCTCGATTTGATAGTGGAATCAGTAGTAGTGGGAAGAAAGATTCTTTGAAAGCTAAGGGTAAGCAGTTCAAGAGAGCAGGGAGCAGTTCATCGAGCTCCAGTGGGTCAAGACAGAGAGGTCCTGGCCAGAGTACAGATGTGACAGGTGTATATTGTACTACTTGTGGAGGCCGATATGCCACAGAGCAGTGTCAGGGAGTGATGGGCAGATGTAATATATGTAAGCAACAGGGACATTTCGCCAGAGTCTGTCCCCAGAGAGGTGCACAGAGATTTCAGAGTGCAGGGTCATCAGCATCAGTGACTCAGCCTGAGAGGCAAGCTTCGTCTGTCCATTCCTTGCAGGTAACTATTTTCTTTGCGGTTATCCTGCATATGTATTGATAGATACAGGTGCATCACATACATTCATATCAGAACGTTTCGCATTGACACATGCATTGCCTGTAGAGTCATTGTCTACTGTAGTGTCTATTTCTTCTCCATTGGGAAGTGGTCTGATATCTGTGACTTCAGTTAGACATTGCTTACTGCAGTTTGAAGGGCATGAGATCGATTTAGAATGTGTTGTACTTGGTTTATCTGATTTTGATGGTATTGTCGGGATTGACATGTTGACTAAGTACAGAGCCACCGTAGACTGTTTTCACAAGATTGTCAGATTCAGACCTGAAATGGCAGAGGAGTGGAAATTCTATGGTAAAGGTTCCAGATCTCGGATTCCCTTAGTATCTGCTCTGACTATGAGTAGATTGTTGCAACAAGGAGCAGAAGGGTTCCTTATTTATTCAGTAGATTTACTGAAATCGAGCCCGGCATTGGCAGATTTGCCAGTAGTACGGGAGTTTGCAGATGTATTTCCTGACGAGATTCCAGGGTCACCTCCAGCTCGAGAGGTGGATTTTAACATTGATCTTATTCCAGGTACCGTTCCTATTTCGAGAGCCCCATATAGGATGGCGCCAATAGAATTGAAATAATTGAAAGCACAACTAGAAGATCTTCTAGCCAAGGGATATATCAGACCCAGTGTATCTCCTTGGGGCGCACCAGTGCTATTTGTGCAAAAGAAAGACGGTTCTATGAGATTGTGTATAGATTACAGGCAGCTGAACAAGGCAACGATAAAGAACAAATATCATTTGCCTCGTATCGACGACTTATTTGATCAGTTGCAGGGATCATCTATCTATTCCAAGATCGATCTGAGATCTGGATATCACCAGCTGCGAGTACGAGATATTGATATACCAAAGACAACATTCCGAACCAGGTATGGACATTACGAATTTATTGTCATGCCTTTTGGTTTAACGAATGCTCCAGCAGTGTTCATGGGACTAATGAACCAGTGTCTTTCAGAGGTATTTAGATGAATTTATGATTGTTTTTATTGATGATATTTTGGTGTACTCTAAGAATTTGGATGAGCATGCCAATCATTTGAGAATTGTGTTGCAAACATTGAGAAATGAAAGATTATATGCGAAACTATCAAAGTGTGAGTTTTGGCTGAGACAGGTTGTCTTCTTGGGTCATATCATAACTGGAGATGGTATTTCCGTGGATCCGAGTAAAGTGGAAGCTGTGATCAGTTGGCCAGAGACCGACTTCGGTGCCTGAGATACGCAGTTTCATGGGTCTAGCGGGGTACTATCGACGATTTATCAAAGATTTCTCCAGTATTGCGAAGCCGATTACCTAGTTGACGCAAAAGAATACACCATTTGTGTGGTCGGAGGATTGCGAGTCTAGTTTCATAGAGTTGATGAAGAGGCTGACCAGTGCACCTGTCTTGATGATTCCTTCAGGTACTGGCGATTTCGTTGTATATTGTGATGCTTCTCACAGAGGGCTGGGATGTGTTCTTATGCAGCGGGGTCATGTGATCGCATAAGCCTCTAGACAGCTGAAGCCACACGAGATTCGATACCCCATTCATGATCTTGAATTGGCGGCTATCGTATTTGAATTAAAGATTTGGTGTCATTATCTTTATGGTGAGAAATTTGAGATTTACTCTGACCATAAAAGCCTGAAGTATCTGTTTTCTGAGTCAGAGCTGAACATGAGGCAGCGTAGATGGCTTGATCTACTAAAAGATTTTGATTGCGAGATCAAGTACTATTCAGGGAAGTCAAATGCAGCAGCAGATGCCTTGAGTTGAAAGGTTTGTGCCCTATCCTTATTGACGATAGGTGTTTCGAATTTAGTTGAAGATTGTTGTTTGTCTGGTTTAGCATTTGACACAGATAGTAGACCATTAAGACTTGCCACGATTCAAGTTGAGCCAGATTTGATTATGAAAATCAAAGAGGCACAAAGAACTGATCAGAATGTTCAAAAGTCGATTCAAATGGTCAGATCAGGACATCAGTCTGAATATCAGGTACATGATTTTGTTCTGTATGTGAATAACCGTATTGTAGTGCCAGATGTTTCAGAGTTGAAACAACAAATATTGTCAGCAGCGCACTGTAGTCGGTTCAGCATTCACCCTGGTGGCAGAAAAATGTACAACGACTTGAAGACACAGTTCTGGTGGAAACAGATTAAATCAGATATTGCCGAATATGTGTCTAAGTGCTTAAATTGCCAACAGGTGAAGGCCGAAAGAAAGAAGCCCGGAGGTTTACTTCAGAGTTTGTCTATTCCTGAATGGAAATGGGATCACATTTCCATGGATTTCGTGACGAAGTTACGTCGATCATCCCGGGGTTGTGATGCGATTTGGGTTGTGATAGACAGATTAACCAAATCAGCGTGTTTTATTCCATACAGAATGACGTACAGACATGATCAGATGGCTGAGATATATGTCCGAGAGGTAGTCAGATTACATGGTGTGCCGAAGTCTATCATATCAGATCGGGATCCACGATTCACTTCTCACTTTTGGCACAGTCTGCAGCAGGCTTTAGGTACGACATTGCACCTGAGCACTGCTTATCATCCCCAGACAGACGGACAGTCAGAGCGGACTATCCAGACTTTAGAGGACATGTTGAGAGCTGTAGTGCTAGACTTTGGCACTAATTGGCAAGATTGACGACCGTTGTGTGAATTCTCATACAACAACAGCTATCAAACGAGCATAGAGATAGCACCGTTTGAGGCATTGTATGGCAAGAAGTGCAGATCTCCGTTGTACTGGGATGATATATCTGAAGTACCAGAACTTGGGCCTGATATGATTCGAGAGATGACTGAGAAGGTGAAGATAATCCAGAAGAGAATGAAAACAGCACAGGATAGGCAAGCCAAATATGCCAATATCAGACGCAGACCGCTTGTATTTGAAAAAGGGGACAGAGTATTCTTGAAGATTTCTCCCTTCAGAGGCATTGTCAGATTTGGCAAGCGTGGGAAATTGTCTCCTAGATACATCGGTCCATACGAGATTCTTGAGAAGATTGGCGATCGAGCATATCGACTAGCTCTTCCTCCTGCTTTATCTGGGATACATGACGTTTTTCATGTCTCGATGTTGCGTAGATATATGCCAGATATTTCTCATGTCATTCAGCCTGACGAATCTGAGCTAGATCAGACTCTGAGTTATGTTGAGCAACCGATACAGATTCTTGATCGGAAAGAGAAGCAGCTCAGAACGAAGACTATTCCACTAGTGAATGTCCAGTGGAGTCGTCATGGTACTGAAGAAGCAACTTGGAAGACAGAAGCAGATATGAGACAGAAATATCCTGAGTTATTCTCATGATGTGAGTAATTATTCAGCTTTTGATTTTACTGCTGTGTTTTTATACATTGATTAATTGATTTCACGTTCGAGGACAAACTAATATCTAAGAGGGGGAGAAATGTAATGCCTTAGATGGTCATATTTAAAATGCAAAGATGAAATGTTGCTTGAAGAGAGACCGCACCCACGCCTAGAGAAGCACCGCACCCGCGGTGCATGGACAGACAGTTGGCCAATTTTACAGTAGGGTCATCGCACCCGCGGTCCAAGAAAGAGTGCACCCGCGGTTGATGGACAGAGAGTTGGAAAGTATTTACAGAAATGACACCGCACCCGCGGTCGATGTTTATGCAAATATGGATGGACCGCCGAAGCTTGAGCGCAGCCGCGGTTCATGAACTACCGAACCCGCGGTCATGCGTGTTACTTGAAAAATATGACACTTGCCCCTGAACATGCAAGATATATATATTGTGTGTCTTCATTTCTCTCCTAGCACAGCTGAGACCACCGAGAGAAAGAGAAAAGTTCAAGGAAAGGGAAAGTTCTCTTCTTTTAAAGCTAGTTTGTACAAGATTTTCACATCCAAACGTTAATCCGATTTCGGTTATGAACTCCTCTCATCAAAGGCTTTAAGGGGATGTAAGTTTCATTCATTTCCTTCATGATTTGAAATATTGATGTTGGGGAAATTGTGAATTACACTAGATTATGTGTTCTTGTGAAGTTAGTGACTATATATTCGTAAACGGATCGATTATTGGATGTCATATGCAATTGTTACGATTTTCCAGCATGTTTAGAGTTAAATTGTGCAGATTTTGAGTACTATCATATGCTTATGATGATGATTATGAGTTGAGACCTATAAATTATTGATATATGTTGAGAGATGGATTGACTGGTATCGAGAAATTACGTCGTTATGCCATCAAATTGTACCGAGATCAAGTGTTGAATTGGATATGTGTTGATTGAGATTAGAGATTGATAGAATATGTATAAACATTTCCATTTCAGATTTGATAGTGACAGATTCGTCTTCGAGACTTTGACTACGACACAGATTGTGCGACGAAAGGTATAATTCATGTTTTGTTTGGGGAAGACACAACTCAAATGAGATTCAATTTGAGTTTCCCAACCAAATCACATACTAGAACTGTTGTTTATCTTTTGATATGAATTTGATTAGTTTATAGATTTATATTCAAACCTCTTGATAGGATGCTGTCTTGTTTATGGATTTATATTCAAGCCTTTGAGATAGGAGAGTCATTGGCAGACTTGCCAAACTAGATGGTCGGTGGTATCGACGCTTCGGATCAGATTCACTCCGATTGTAGACATTCGATACAGACAAGACCGAAGTCTAGGAATAAGACGTACAGTTACCCCGATTGGGAGGGTAGGTGACAGACAGTGACGTCTTATTCAAACCGGGATCCCTAGAGTAGAGTCGAGTCATGATTTGATTCGAATTGCATGTTTATATAGATTGGTTTCATAGACTATGTAGCCCATTATTATTGCTTTGATTCTTGATTTATGATTACGTATCAGCATGTATACATGTTTTATACTGTGATTTGTTCTCACCGGAGTTTCCGGCTGTTGTTATGTCTGTATGTGTGCATAACAACAGGTGGGACAGGATCAGGGTCGCGACAGAGATGAGAGATGGACATAGCGTGGTGATCACGGGCGTAGCAGATGAACTAGTAGTTGTACTTTTTATATAGACTGTATTTAATTACCTGTTTGTAGAATATGAATAGGCATGTATATTATGTTTGTTGTAATGAAATGAATATAGAATTATCTTGTGCTTGAGTTGTAAACATTTGATTTAATGTTAAAAGCAGAATTTTCACCCGTATTTTGAACAAGGATCCGATTAATCCCGAAAAAAATTGAGTTAGAGCCCGGGTCCCCACATATCAGCATTAAAACAAATATAATTAAGACAGATCAATTAAACCAAGAACATTGCGAAAATTAGAAAACTTAGTCTCGGGTAATGGTTTGATGAAGATGTCAGCTGCTTGTTGATCAGTTGATATGTATTCCAGTTTGATTGCCTTCTTTAGAGAATGATGTCAGATGAAATGGTGTCTGACATCGATATGCTTAGTCTTAGAGTGAAGAACTAGACTATATGTAATCGCAATTGTGCATGTATTATCACAAAAGATTGGTAATTCTTTTGCAATGACTCCATAGCCTTTCAGTTGTTGTTGTACCCAGAGCAGTTGAGCGCAGCAGCAAGATATTCTGCTTCAGTTGTGGAAGTTGCTATGGATTTTTGCTTCTTTCTGAACAATGAAATCAGTCTGTCTCCTAGAAACTGACATGATCCACTAGTGCTTTTACGATCAAGCTTACATCCTGCATAATCTACATCTGAATAGCCAACTAAATTTAACGATTAGTCCTTAGCATACCATAAGCCCACATTTTGTGAGCCTTTAAGATATTTCAATATTCGTTTGGAAGCTAAAAAGTGCGATTGCTTAGGATTGGCCTGAATCTAGCACACATACAAACAACAAATACAATATCAGGACGACTAGCAGGTAGGTATAATAAAGAACCTATTAGACATCTGTAGAGTGCCGTCTCAACAGGTATTCCCCCTTAATCATTATCTAATTTAATCGAAGAACTCATGGGAGTATTTGCAGCTGAACATGTCTTCATGCCAAATTTCTTGAGCAATTCCTTCGTGTATTTGGTCTAACTGATAAAAGTACCAGTTTCGAGTTGATTCACTTGCAGATCGCGAAAGAATGTGAGTTCACCCATCATACTCATCTCAAATTTTTCTGCATTAACTTGGAAAATTTCTCGCATAATTTGGGGTTAGTTGACCCAAAAATAACATCATCAACATATATTTGCACAAGTAAAATATGATCATTCTTTGAAAATTTAAATAGAGTCTTATCAACTGATCCAACAGTAAAATCATGATTAATTAGGAATTTTGAAAGTGTTTCATACCAAGCTCTTGGAGCTTGTTTGAGACCATATAAAGCTTTGTTCAAATGATAAACAAGATCAGGAAGAGAGTGATTAACAAAACCTGGTGGTTGTTCAACATATACTTCTTACTGCAACTGACCATTCATAAATGCACTCTTAACGTCCATTTGGTAGACTTTAAAGTTTTTAAATGAGGCATAAGCAAGGAATATTCTGATTGCTTCCAGTCTTGCAACTAGTGCATTTGTCTCGTCGTAATCTATTCATTCTTCTTGCCTATATCCTTGTGCTACAAGCCTCGTTTTATTGTGCAAAACTGAACCATCTTAGTTCATTTTGTTTCTGTACACCCATTTCGTACCTATAACAGTTTTAGAAACTGGTCTTGGAACTAAGTTCCAGACATTGTTATGGGTAAACTGATTTAACCTTTCTTGCATAGCATTGATCCAGTTAGGGTCAACAAGAGCTTCATCAGTTTTCTTCGGTTCCAATTGCGAAAAAAAAGCTGAATGAATAAATAAATTAATCATTTGATTTCGTGTTCTTACCGGATCAGATGGGTTACTTATCACCAATTCTGGTGCATGAGATTTCTTCCATCTGTATTCAGCATTTGTTGCATCGATCTCAGCAACTATTTCAGTTGGCAACTGAATGTTCTCTTCATTTTCAGTTGCTGCTACTTCAGTTGATATTTGAATATTCTCATTTTGCCCTACCAACTGATTATCAGGAACAATTTCTTGTTCAACTGATTGATCCAGCACTTCTGGTTCTGGTGTTTGAAGGATATTTCGATTGATGTGATTTTCTTCTTCACTATCATCCTCAAAACTTATATCTGTAAAGGAATCAACTAGCTCAACTGGATCAGTTGGCTTATCAGTTAGTACATATTCATCAAATACCACATGAATTGACTCTTCGACGTTCAAAGTGCATTTGTTAAATACTCTATAAACTTTACTAACTGATGAATAACCTAGAAATATTATCTTTGCAGATTTAGCATCAAAAGCTTTTAAATTATTTTTCCCATCATCAAAAATAAAACATCTGCAGCCGAATATTTTAAAATAAGAGACCACACTTTTACGTCCATGAAAGATCTAATATTGCGTTTTCAAATGATTTGTATTAGTCGTCGATATTTTCTGAGTGTAACACGTAGTGTTTACTGCTTCCACCCAAGACCTCTGAGAAATACCAGAATCAGCAAGTATTGTTCTAGCAGCTTCTTTAAGGATTCTATTTCTTCTCTCAGCTACACCATTTTGATGAGGTGTTCTAGCTGCTGAGAGCTCATGCTTGATCCCAGTATTTTCTAAAAATTGTAAAAGAGTTTGATTGATGAATTTAGACCTTCGATCAAAGATCTTATTCTATCAATACCAACTAATTTTTCATTTAATAATCTTTTGAAAAATTTAATCAGTTGTACTACAGTTTGATCTATTGATTTTAAAAAGATAACCCAAGGTGTAATTAATTCCCCCTAAAATTATGACTGGTATAGGACAAAAAAGATCCATATGCAGCAGTTCTAAGCATCTGGAGGATGATTTACTCCCCTTGTTTTTAAATGAAGATCTTACTTGCTTACCAAACTAATAAGCTGAACAAATTTAGTCCTTTGAGAAATCTATTTTGGGCAAACCAGTTACAAGATCATTGTTACTCAGATAAGCAATAAACTTAAAGTTTAGGTGGTTCAATCTTTTATATCATAACCAGTTCTTAGAAGATTTTGAAGCTATAAAACAAACTGGAGCAATAGGTTGATCAGTCCAACAGACTTTGTAAGTATTTCCACAATGATTGCCAGTTAAAATGATCTCATCAGTTGAGTTTCTAACTGTGTAAGTGTGTATGTTGCACTGAACTGAGCAATTGTTGTCGCATACTGACTGATACTAATCAAGTTATACTTCAAATTGTCAACTAGTAAGACATCTTTGATAATAAAGTTACCATGGATAAGCTTAGTCTTACCATAGTTTAACCTTTGGATTTGTCTTCAAAACTGATGTTTGGACCAGTGTATTTAATCAGTTGGGATAGCAAATTTGCATTCCTTGTTATACGCCGCGAGAATCCACTGTCCAGATACCAGATTGATTCCTTGTTTGTACATGTCACCTGCAATCACACACAATGAATCATTTTGGTACCCATATCTATTTGGGTCCTAAGCTGATTAGTCCTTTAGTAACCCAAACTTGGATCAGTCTGACTGACTTTTCAGTTGTCGTGTTCCAAATGATTTATCCAAGCTTGTGTGTGCTTGGTGTGTTGTGTGCAGATGAGACAATATATGATTTAGCTTTTTTCAAATGGTTGTTGAGCCGATATCTTTTCTGAACTGGCTTACAGTTATGGTAATTGGAATAGCCATTTGGAGTAATCAGGTGTTTATTGCACAACTTTTTAGGTAGCTAGCTACACAAATCAGTTGAAGTTTTAGGGCTATAACCAATTCCATACCTTTTAGCCTTATTCTTATTTTCAATAGGTTGTTCAACAGGTCTACTCGGCTCAGGTTGTTCTTGTACCGCAGCTGATTTGACAAAGAGAATATATTTCCCTTTGCCCATGTTCAGTTTTGGCTGAGTATCATTAGTAGAAGCTTCATCATGATTGCTAAAGCCTAAACCAATTTTAACGGTAACTGATTTTTGCATATCTTGCATTTCAGCTAGTGAAACTGATGATTTATTCCATGCCTGAATAAGCCCAGTTTGCTTTGAATTATCAAGTATTAACCGCTGAATCATAGATTGATTCTTGCTTCTTTCAGCATTCAGCTCAGCAATCTCTCATTTAAGACTCAACAATTAAACCGATTCATCAGTTTCAGTTTTATCGTTATTGGGATCAGTTTTTCTTTGCTTTGGCCTTCTCAACTGAGATAACAAGCTTATGATACTTGTTGTCCATGTCATGTAATGGGAAATAAGTTCATCACGTGTAAAGTCAGTTGAACTAAAATCGAATACATGTTCACTGGTTGATTCTAGTTCTGTGTCATCAGCCATCAGACACTTGACTTCCTCATCATCGCTGGAGCTGCTAAAGCTCTCAGGTATCTAATTCATCGCTGCTAGATTCAGCCCATTTGGATTTACTTTTCTCAGCTAAAAGAACATCATGTTTCTTTCTGAATGATTTCTTATCATCTTTGGTTCTTCTTCTGTGCTCATGTGATTTCTTTCCCTTTTTAGCTGACACTCTACTATCCTTCTTTGTCTTAGGATAGTCAGCAATGAAGTGTCCAATTTTTCCACAGTTGTAGCAAGCATTTGATTCATCCCTGGTGTTATTCCTCTGATATTTTGTCTTTGAAATGAGCTTTAATTTCTTCTCATGAATCTCCTAATTTTTTGACAAATATTGACATTGCGTCATTACTCAACTGATCAGCAGTTTACTCAACTGAACCGGTTGGTTTCAGTTTGACAGCACTAAGATGTAATGCCCGAGATTATATCGTATAATCCAAAGTTAGTTATTTGAAAAATTGATGTGATTATAGAAGGCCAAAATCTGAGGAAGCCCGAAGAAGACATGAGTTATGTGTGAGACTAGAAGGTCTCGCGCATATGCGCGGAGACGAGACAGTAAGTCTCGCGCATATGCGCGAGACGGGGCGCGCATATGCGCGAGCAAGATTTATGTACAAGCACTGAGACAGTAGGTCTCGCGCATATGCGTGCGACAAGGCGCACATATGCGCGAGCTGGTGAAATGCAGAAGTGCCGAGACAGAGAGTCTCGCGCATATGCGCCGGTGATGGACGCGCCATATGCACGAGACGTGCTGAGTTTAGAACGAGCCACATGTCTTGCCATACATGTTATTATGTAAAAAACATTCTCCTCCACTTCAGAATGGCCGTAGAAAGGACTGAGAAGCCTCCATAGAATTCCTCAAGCTCTTCAAATTTTAGATTTTGATTGTGCAAGATCAGGCCGTCAGAATTTCAATCCGAGTTTAGTTTCGTGCTCCTCTCGTCAAAGGCTTCAAAAGTATGTGAGTTTATTTACTTTTCAGCATGGTTCGAAAATTTATTGTTGGGGAAATCATAATTTGAGTTATATTATGTGTTCCTGAGATTGTGGTAATCATATAATCGAAATCGGATCGAAGAATGGACAGTTTATGCAATTATTATTAATTTTCAGCCTATGTTGAATGAGATTGTACAGATTTGATATTATGGGTTGAAATTGTGATTGATTATGAGCTGTGCATTATATCTGTTGATATCTGAGTTGCTGAATATATCGAGATTGTGCTGTTATGCCGTCAAAACAGAATTAGATTGAGTTCTTATCATATCCAGTATTGCCTTGAGTTGTATGTGATATTGTACTTCTTGAAATGTCATTCCAGATTTGGACTTGAAAGCATCGAAGAACGATCAAAGCCAGATTGAGGTTTGAATCAACCAAGAACTACGAAAAGAAAGACATAAATCAATGCTAAACCGGGAGATAAAACTCGAGTAAGAGATAGCTTTAGTTTCCCAAAACCACATACTATATTTTTATTGCTTCGATGTGTTGCAATTCTTGAGATTGATTTGCTTAGTCTATTGAGTTATAGGAAAGCATGTGTTATGAGTCTTTGGCAGAGGTTCCAGGTCACTGGACATTTGGTTTATATTGATGTGCTTAGGAGAAGATCAACTCCTATTGTATAGATTCGATATAGAGGGCCAATGTATGGGAATAAGAACGTACCACCATCTAGCTGGGAAGAGTAGGTGGAAGACTTGTTACGTTCTTATTCAAACCGGGATCCCTAGATAAGAGTCGAGTCAAGATTAAGAGTTTAAGAGTTTGATTTAAAGCTTGATATTGCTTTATGTTTTAGTAGATTATGATACATGTTGTTTTACAAATGTTATATGCTTCTGTATATGTTTGTATGAAATGCATGTATACGTTGTTTATACTGGGAAATATATTTCTCACCGGAGTTATCCGGCTGTTGTTGTGTTTGTATGTTTGCATGACAAGAGATGGGACAGGATCAGGGTCGAGAAGAGGATAAAAGATCGAGATTAGAGTGGAGATCTGGGCCTAGATGTAGAACTGATTTTCAACACTTGAGGTGAAGTGGATGAATACTAGTGTGTTATGATTGTATATTGTACAAGAATTGTACTTTTGATCATGTTGTAGATATTGCACTTGATTTTGTAATTAAATAAGATGGGACCTAACTTGTCGTAGAAATTTGTACCCTTGTTATAAGGTGTTCAACATTTAAAAAAAAATTGCGACCCAGTTTATTTAATTGATCTATTTAATCCTAATGATGATTGAAAAGAATGAGTTAGCGTCTGGGTCCCCACAGCAGGTGGTATCAGAGCTGTACATTCCTTAGGCTGGAATAGAAGCGAGTGAGTGGGGTAGTTTGAGTTTTCTTTCCTGCTTTTGTGATGCTAGCATGTTTTATTGCTTTGAAAATACATGTTTACCTGATTATCTGATTTGATTGGAAACGTGTATTATTGAGAGAATGAATCAGAACCGATTCTTGATCAGAGGTTTGATGATCAGAGGAGGACTGATAGATTTGTTATATTTGATTACTAACCCTTTTGATAATCAGATATGCCTCCTCGAAGAATCCTAGAACAGGGTAGTACTTCTACTAATCCGATGGATGCTACAGCGACACCCATGGAAACACTGCTGAAGAGATTTCAGTCATTCAAACCGCCGACTTTTAAAGGCACTGAGAATTCTATTGATTGTGAGAGTTGGCTTGATGATATTGAGTTGTTGTTTGATTCACATGATTATACAGATGAGCGAAGAGTTAGACTAATTGGGCATCAATTACACGATGTTGCAAAAAGCTGTTGGCTCACAACCAAGAGGGCTTTGGAGCACCGAGGTACAGTTATTACTTGGAAGATCTTTAAAGCCGAATTTTATCAACGATTCTTCCCAGTATCGTACAGAAAAGACAAGGGTGCAGAGTTTGCTAATCTGAGACAAGGTCATCTGAACATCGAAGAATATGTGGCTAAATTCTCTACCTTGTTACGTTTTTCTCCCCATGTTGCTGAGAATGATGAAGCCGTTGCTGATAAGTTTATTAATGGATTGAATCCAGATATTTTTACACTGGTAAATACAGGGCGACCGAATAATTTTGTTGATGCATTGAACAGAACAAAAGGAGCTGAAGCAGGCTTGGTTAGACAGTCAGGAACTTCATATGTTGCTCCAACATCGAAATTGTAGAACCCATAAATCAGTAGACGTATAAGCCATTCATAATTCTAGATTTCTAAATTTAATTGACTTCATTGCATAATTATTTTAAATCCATTTATTTGAAGTTAATTATTCATTATTTCAGTTCAGTAGTTTGATTGTTAGCATTTCAGTTATTTCAGTGAGGCTGGACCGGAGTCGGAGTTTTGAGGTAGAATTTAAAATTCGAGAAATATTTCCAGAAGTTAATTTAGCAAGCAAGTAAGTTCATTTAAGTTAGAAAGGGAGGTTTGAGGATTTAATTTAATTATTTGAGGTGATTAAGAAATGAGCTCATTTAAGTTATTTAATTAAGGGGTTAGATCACTAAATTATTTAAACGATTAGTAAGGCTTTCAAGGATTATTAGTTGACTAGATAACAATATTTCCCCTTCATTTTATTGCAATTTTCGGCCCCCATAGTTGCTAGACAATTTAATTGCCAACTCATCAACCTTTTGACCATTTCTTTGCATGTAAGTTGTAGGATAATTCTAGGATTTTTGAGAGCACAATTTAATTAAATTAATGGACATATCCTAGACTAAAAAACAAGCAAAAATCGGCCACTACCTCTAGAAACATCCACCAACTCATTTGATATCAAACCATAATTCAAAATTCAAATTTGGGAAGACATGGTCTTGATATGATCCTATTATTGTGCACCCTTCTCCTCACCTTCATAACCATCACTCCCCCTCCACCTCCACCGAAAATAAGACCCCTTTTCAGAGGTAAAAGTCGTGAGCCATAGCTAGGGAGTAAGGCAAGAAATCGAGAGCCAAGAAAGGTAGAGAAGAAGCGCTCCGTCTCCTCCGCGCCGTCTCGTCTCTTCTTTTCGTTTTCATTTCAAACGATAACCAGGCATGTCTAGATTCTTTCTAAACCTCAATCAAGTCATATTATCATTTATTTTTCAGTACATGATCAGATTTTATCATTTCAAAAACCGAAATTTTCAGCAAAACAAGAAAGAAAATTCTGCACAGATTTTTATCGACTTCCATGCTTCACGATTGGTATGTTTTGTTTCGATTTCAGGGATGGATCGTTCCAGGGGCTCAAGGCTTCATATAGACATGTACTAGGAAATGTTAGGGCCATGATAGATCGTGAGTTTCAGTTCCATACATGCCGGAACGAGCACATGACAGCAACCTCCCCATTAGTGCAGAATGTTGTTCGAAAAATTCAGTTTCTTGTCATGGAGGAAGGATCTGATCTTGGCTGCCCCAAGGGCCTATATCCATGGTTGGATCACTTCCCTAGCATGTCTAAGACGTGACTAAGTTGCCCTTTTTGTGGCTTGGTCCATGGTTCATCGGTTTTTAATAAAAACGTCAAAACAGCCCCTATACCCCTTCGGCTTCTTCATTTGTTCAGCTTTTGGTTCGTTCTTTTGTTGCTTGGTATGGATTTTGGTTGGCCTATGGCCCTTAGCCACGGTTCATATCATGCTCATAGATGTCTAGATCGTGCCATGGTCAATCAAATGGCCACTGGAATGACGCAAGACATCGATCATAGCATAAACACTACACACGCATGAACGTTGCTCTCGGTTGGACCCTTCGGTTGAGTTTTGGGGTGATGCGGATTGTGGCTGGCCTAAGGCCCTTAGCCATGGTTCAAATCATTCCTTGGGATGTTGGTAAGAGTCTCTGGTTGGTGGTTCACGTCCCTAATGGCCGATAGTCTCGAAACCAACGCAAGTCTTGTAGTTGCGCAGCTGCTGGAAATTACAGCAAGTTGCTGTGTCGTTTAGAAGGCTCGTTTGAGTTCTTGGTTGGCTTTTAGCCCATGGCCTTGGACTGGACAGTGCCTCATTGAGTTGGGAAGGTCATGTTTTTGACCGTTTGTCATTCAGATCATTTTCGAGGTCGTACGAGAATTTACGGTGCAATGTGCCAAATTGACTCTCGAAAGAGCGTTTCGTGTTTTGGCCTCCATTCCACCTAGATTTCGACCCTATCATTTTTAGGAGCACTATTTTACGATTTTTCAGCGTATTTTAGTCATGAATATACGTCGTTCGGTGTCGGTTCAGGTTGGCTCGGAGTCATGATTAAATGCGAAGTCATTAGGCGTCATAGTCGCATCTTTTGAACGTAAATTGCATAGTTGGTCAAGTTTAAGCCATTGCATAATTTTCATGGCATAGTTAGGTTGCAGCGAGCCTGGGAACGAACCAATCCAATCCAGTTGGTAAAATTACAGGAATTTTCATTACGCCAGTTAATTATTTTACGTGCATTAAATAGAAAATGATTATTTTTTAGATTTATGCGATATGGCTTGTGGTTCATTCACTATGTGGGAGTGTTATTTTATACGGTCGCCAGTGACCGATCAGTTCAGTATGGTACCACCCGGTCTCCAGTGACCGGCCAACTCAGTTCAGTTTCAGCCTCCCTGGTAGCCAGTTACCGATCAGTTCAGCTTAGTGCAGTGGCCACAGGCGTAAAACATAATCTCAACAGAAAATTTTACCAGATATTTCAGTGCAGGCTCCAAGGAGCAAACATTTTTACTGTGATTATCAGTTCAGTTATGCACGTATTATAATTGCTCAGTACAGATTATTTTCAGCATGCCTCAGGACATGATATTTTATCCCATGCATATTTTAAATTCAGATTTTTACTCGTTACCTGCGATTTATGCATGCTGAGTCTTTAGGCTCACTAGACTTGATTGTTGTAGGTACTGATGAGGCCAGGGCCGAGGGCGGGGACCAGTGAGCCAGCTTGGGTCGGCAGTAGTGGCACCCGAGGACCTCAGAGCAGCAGTTGTTATTTTATTCCGCAAACATTTTATCAGTCGTTGGAAATTTTTAAATTGTTATTGTTGGCAAAACTTTATTTTCTTCCGCTGCGATTATTTTAAACATTGAACTTGATTCATCAGTCGATTTTATGAATGAGGCCATTTAAGTTCTTTTAAAAAGAAAATTTTTAATTTTCCGCAAATTTTCAAGAAAGGAGTTTTAGGCCCTTCACAAAAATAGCCACAACATTCAGCCCAGTTCCACCAACCACCTCCTAGATTTGATAGTGGTGGTAGTAGTAGTTGAAAGAAAGATAATTTGAAAGCCCGAGGGAAACAGTTTAAGAATTCTGGTAGTAGTTCATCTAGCTCCAGTAGTTCACAACAGAACCAGAGTTATACATGGGTCTATGGTAGAACATGTTGAGGAAGACATCCAACAGAGCAATGCCAAGGAGTGTTTCGTAGTTGCAATATCTATCGACAGCAGGGACATTTTGCCAGAGTCTGTCCACAGCGAGGTTCTCAATGATCCCAGGGAGCAGAATCATCTGGATCAGTGGCTCGGACTGATAGACGATCATCTGCTGTTCACTCTTTCCAGCCACCTACTACTCAGTCCCAGTCGAGGCTAGGAGGAAGCCAGACTGTTAGCCAGCCTCCGAGACAGCAGGCCAGAGTGTTTGCATTGACTGAGGAACAGGCCCAGGAAGCACCTTATGTATTGTTGCAGGTAACTGTTCTCTTTGTGGTTATTCTGCTTATGTATTGATTGATACGGTTGCATCCCGTACTTTTATTTCTGAGCGATTTGCATTGATACATGATTTTCCTGTTGAGTCATTATCTACTGTAGTATATGTCTCTTCACCTTTGGGGAGAGTTCTTATATCACTGAAGTCTGTTAGACATTGTATGCTGCAGTATGATGGTAATGAAATTGAGTTAGATTGTATTGTACTCGGTTTGTCTGATTTTGACTGCATTATTGGTATCGATATGCTGACCAAGTACAGAGCTACCGTAGATTATTTCCAGAAAATTGTAAGATTCAGACCTGAGATGGCCGATGAACGGAAATTTTATGGTAAGAGTTCCAGAGCTCGAATTCCTTTGATATCTGTTTTGTCTATGACTCGATTATTACAGAAAGGAGCAGACAGATTCTTTGTGTATTTAATAGATGGTAAACATAAAAATTGTACATTAATTAAATGTTTTATAATATAAATATATAGTTTTTGTTTTATTAAATGTTTAAATATTATATGTTTTATAATAAATTGTATAAAATATAAGTTGTTGTGTAATTACAAGTTTTTACTATTTTTTACAGGTTCGATAAAACAAGAATAAACTTGGCGTTGCAAATGAGATTAAGATGATTCTTGGACCTGTAGAAATTTGATGTTAATATCTACAATATTGGTGGCAAACATGACATAAAAATCCTCTCACAATTGGGATCAAATTAAGCAACAAATAAAGTTACCAAAGGAGTGGCAGTTTTACCATGCTCTAGTATTTTGACCATATCTCTCAAATTACTTGGTCAAATGGTTTGAAAAAAATACCACAACTAGACAACTCAATTATCAACATGTTTCTTTTTATGTGAAGAAGCAAATTCGGAGAAGAAGATTTTCAAAAGTGATGTGTAATATAATATAATATCTTGGAACACCAATGAAGACTTTTGTGTAAAAAAATAATATTTTATTTGTGGTTTTCTCCTCAAATTTGGCTATAAATAGGGGTGCATTGTAATGTATAGAGATATCCCTCATTCTATGAACAAACCTTTGAGTTCATAATATTTCTCTCTATATTTTTCCTTTATTTCTTCATTTAAATATAATTAGCATGTTAATTTCATATTCAAAGTTTTACACTTTGAATAATGAATAGCTAACTTCCTTAAGTTGAGATGAAAAGGTGAAACTCTTGGCATGATAATAAAGTTACTAAAAGATAAGAATCTATGTTTTATATTATTAAATCATTATTTATTGTTTGTGTTATATTTATTTCTTTAAGCATTTTTATACCCTACTTATAAGTGGGAATTTTGAATTATTGTTGCTATATGTTACACTAAATTATTGGAACCATTTAAATGTTAGTTTGGTGTTACCAACCATTTAAAGTGGATGCCTTGATTTATTATATATGAATATATTATAATATTAATTTCTTGGTACCATTAAATGTTAGTTTGGTTTTACCAACCATTTAAAGTGGGAACCTTGATTTAGTGTTTACAAATATATATATAGCACAATAAATACTTTGACACATTTATAAGTTTTGGTATATATTATATACTTATAAGATAATAATATATAACATAATATAAATATGATTATTTAATATATTGGAACCATTTTATTAAGTGGATTTCAATAATGTTCGTTAATGTTAACTTTATTAAAATGCAAAGAGTGGATTCTTTAATTTCAACTACTTAAATTAAAATTTGAACAATTAAAATTTACCCATTAAAGATTCAAACAATTAAAATTAAAAAGAAACAAAAACAAAAACAAAAACAAAAAGACATTGTAGTGGACTTGTAATTACCTTAGATTCCATGTGGATACGATATTCGGACTCATCGAATTATACTACTTGTGGACAACCTGCTCTTGGGAGTGCAACAATCAACGTTGCAACAAGTTTTTGGCGTCGTTGCCGGGGAAGTATAATTTAATTTCAAGTCTATTTAATTTTGATTATAGTTTATTTTTCTTTATTTGAATTTTTATTGCTTTTGTGTGTTTTTATTCTTTTGCATTTGCATTTGCATGAGCATATTGTCACGTACACTTAGTGGTAGACTCATTCGAAATAACCCTTTATTTTTACAAAACATGGCGGAAGAACCCATCCAAGAAAATAAAGATGAAATTCAATATCAACATGATCATGATAGACGAAGAACACTTAGAGATCACATGAATCCTACACAAACTAGTGCACCTTCATGTCTAGTTTTTCCCCCTGATGCATCTCATTTCAATTTTAAGCCTGGTATTATCCAAATTTTACCCAATTTTCATGGCTTAGATTCTGAAAATCCATACATGCATTTACGAGAGTTTGAATAAGTGTGCAACACATATAATGATCTAAATTGTAGCATGAACACCATTCGACTTAAGCTTTTTCCTTTTTCTTTAAAAGATAAAGCTAAAACTTGGCTACAAAATCTTAGATCGGGATCCATTCGAACTTGGGATGAATTGCAACAACAATTTTTGAAAAAGTTTTTTCCATCTCATAGAACAAATTCTTTCAAAAGACAAATCATCACTTTCACTCAAAAACAAGGAGAAACTTTTTATCAGTGTTGGGATAGATACAAAGAATTGCTTAATCTTTGTCCACATCATGGTTTTGAAATTTGGAGAGTTGTTTCTCAATTTTATGAAGGCTTAACACCTAAAGATAGGCAAATGGTTGAATTTATGTGTAATGGAACATTTGAAGATAAAGATCCAAATGAGGCAATTGAGTATCTCGATTCATTAGCTGAAAATGCTCAAAATTGGGACACTATAGGTACAATCGAACCATCAAACAAGATTCAATCTCCTACATCTGGTGGAGGTATGTACACTCTCAAAGAAAAACATGATCTTCAAGCTAGATTTACCTCTTCGGCAAGAAAAGTTGAGGCACTTGAATTGAAAAAGAATGGTCAATTAAAATCTGTTCAAGAAATTGTGTGTCACATCTGTGATACAATTGATCATTTTACAAAAGATTGTCCCACTTTGCCCTCTTTTAAAGAATGTCTCCATGAACAAGTCAATGTTTTGAACAATTTCAAAAGGCCAAATTTTGAACCATTTTCATAAAATTACAATCCAGGTTGGTGAAATCATCCAAATTTTAGTTGAAGGAATGAAAATGCAGCACAATTTTCACAACCACATTTCCAAAATCAACAAAATTTTCAAAATTATGCACCTTATGTTCCTCCACCTAAAAGAAATTTGGAAGATACATTGAATTCTTTCATTGCAAAGCAAGAGTCTATCAATACTCAAACTGCTCAAACCATGACAGATTTGAAAGATACTCTTGTTAAATTTGCATCTGCACTTAATGTTCATGAAAAAGGTAAATTTCCTTCACAACCTCTGCCTAATCCCAAGGATCATCATTCACAAACTCGAACTTCTGGAACTCAATCGATGGATCAGGTAAAATCTGTTATTACCCTTCGAAGTGGTAAGGTTGTGGAAAAATCCATTCTTGAACCTTGTGAAGATGATGATAAATCAACTCCAAAGGGTAAGGAAGTGGAACCCATAACTTGCGAAGAGGAGGTTCAACAGACAGTGTCACCACCATTCCCTCATGCATTGAAAAATACAAAAAAATCAAATTTGAATTCTGATATATATGATATTTTTAAACAAGTAAAAGTTAATATTCTTTTATTAGATGCAATAAAACAGGTACCATCATATGCCAAATTTTTGAAAGACTTGTGCACTGTGAAAAGAAAATTGAAAGTGAAAAGGAAAGCATTTTTAGCCGAACAAGTAAGTGCAATCATTCAAAATAATAATACTTTGAAATACAAAGACCCGGTTGTCCTACTATTTCATGTATTATTGGAGAACGAAAGATTAAAAAAGCCTTGTTTGATCTTGGAGCTAGTGTGAATTTACTTCCATATTCAGTTTATCAAGAACTCAATCTAGGCGAGTTAAAATCTACTTCGGTAACACTTTTACTTGCCGATAGATCTGTTAAAGTGCCAAGAGGTATGGTAGAAGACGTATTGGTCCAAGTTGATAACTTTGTATATCCTGTAGATTTCATAGTTTTAGATACACAACCTATCGAAGCTTGTAATGCAATTCCTGTAATTCTGGGTCGTCCATTTTTAGCAACTTCTAATGCCCTTATAAATTGCAGGAATGGAATAATGAAGTTGTCATTTGGTAACATGACCTTGGAGCTCAATGTTTTTAATCTTTGTAAGCAACCACATGACAAAGGAGATGAAAGTGAAGATGAAAATCTTATTGAAACTCTTGTGGAAGAAAACATTCAAGAAGGGAGTACTCGTGATCAATTAGATATTTGTTCAATTGAAAATGTTAAAGAAAATATTGAAATTGATCTTGATGATTTTATCAGGTATCACGCGTTACCAGGATCAGAGAAAGAATTTGATGCAAAATATGAGAACAAAGACGAACCACCCATATTGGAGTTAAAACCCTTGCCAGAAGAATTGAAGTATGCATTTCTTGGAGAAGATGAAACATATCCTGGTGGTAATTTCTTCCAAACAAGAAAGTGATCAAGAAGGTAAATTAGTTGATATGCTTAAAAGACATAAAAATGCAATTGGTTTGACACTAAAAGATCTCAAGGGCATTAATCCACTAATTTGCACTCACAAAATTCACTTAGAAGAAAATGCAAAAACATCTCAACAACCACAAAGGAGATTAAATCCACACATGAAAGATGTTGTGAAAACTGAAGTTCTCAAACTACTTGATGTTGGAATTATCTATCCTATTTCTGATAGTAAGTGGGTAAGTCCAACGCAAGTAGTTCCAAAAAAATCTGGCATCACAGTGATAAAATATGAAAAAGGTGAATTGTTAACAAGTCGAGTCCCATCTAGTTGGCGGATGTGTATTGATTATAGAAAATTAAATGACGCCACTAGAAAAGATCATTTTCCATTACCATTTTTGGATCAAATTTTAGAAAGAGTAGCAGGTCATCCATACTACTGTTTTCTTGATGGATATTCATGTTATTATCAAATTCCCATTGCACTCGAAGATCAAGATAAAACTACATTCACATGTCCTTTTGGAACATTTGCATTCAGAAGGATGCCATTTGGTTTATGCCCAGCAACATTACAAAGATGTATGCTAAGCATTTTTTGCGACATGGTTGAAAATTGTTTGGAAATTTTCATGGATGATTTAACTGTCTTTGGGAATACATTTGAGAATTGTCTTGAAAATTTGGAAAAAGTTTTAAAAAGATGCGAGGAAAAAGGTCTTATTTTAAATTGGAAAAAATGTCATTACATGATTACTTTTGGAATTGTTTTGGGACATGTCGTGTCATCTCATGGAATTGAAGTTGGTAAAGCAAAAGTTGATGTCATTGCCAATTTACCCCCTCCAAAAATCATTAAAGAAATTCGCTCATTTTTGGGACATGCTGGATTTTATAGGAGGTTTATAAAGGACTTTAGTTTAATCTCTAAACCCATTTGTAACCTCTTAACAAAAGACACTGCATTTGAGTGGACTCAAGAATGTCAAAATGCTTTTGATAAAATTATTCGACATTTAACATCAGCTCCTATCATGCAACCTCCTGATTGGTCTTTACCATTTGAAATCATGTGCGATACGAGTGATTATGCAGTCGGTGCAATACTGGGTCAAAGAAGAAATTGTAAGCCTTATGTGATATATTATGCAAGTAGAACTTTAAACAATGCTCAAATCAATTACTCTACAACTGAAAAAGAACTACTTGCTGTAATATTTGCATTAGATAAATTTCGTTCTAATTTGATTGGATCAACTACTATTGTGTTTACTGATCATTATGCTATTAGATATTTGTTGACCAAACAGGATGCAAAGTCACGACTGATACGATGGATTTTGTTACTCCAAGAATTTGACATTGTGATCAAAGATAAAAAAGGAACCGAGAATGTCGTAGCCGATCATTTATCGAGACTAGTAAATGGATCATCTTGTGAAATGACACCAATTAACGATAATTTTCCTGATGAACATCTATTTTCAGTTACTACTACACCTTGGTTTGCTAACATAGTAAATTTTCTTGTGACAGGAAAAATGCCACCGCAATGGAGTTCCCAAGATAAAAGAAAATTTTTGAATGAGGTAAAAAACTTTTATTAGGATGATCCGTATCTGTTCAAGTATTGTCCAGATCAAATTTTTCGACGTTGCATACTCGACAATGAGGTAAGTAGTGTCATTAAATTTTGTCATTCAGAAGCATGCGGAGGACATTTTTCTTCAAAGAAAACGGCTGCAAAATCTTGCAGTGTGGATTTTATTGGCCCACTTTGTTTAAAGACACCCACGAAATCTGCAAGATCTATGAAAATTGTCAAAAATTGGGTGCGATTTCAAAAAGAAACATGATGCCTTTGAATCCTATCATTGAAATTGAAATCTTTGATTGTTGGGGAATTGGTTTTATGGGATCTTTTCCATCGTTTGGATACTTGTATATTTTAGTTGCAGTTGATTATGTTTCCAAATGGATAGAGGCAATTCCATGTCCAAAAAATGATCATAAAATCGTTATCAAATTTTTAAAAGAAAATATTTTTAGTAGATTTGGAATTCCTCGAGCCATGATAAGTGATGGGGGAACTTACTTTGTTAATAAATCATTTGCTTCATTAATGAAAAAATATGGTATTACTCATAAAGTAACTACTCCTTATCATCCTCAAACAAATGGACAAGTTGAATTAGCTAATAGGAAGATAAAGCAAATTTTGGAAAAAACTGTTAACTCAAATAGAAAAGATTGGTCTCTGCGACTTAATGATGCACTTTGGGCATATCGAACAGCTTTTAAAACATCATTGAATATGTCTCCCTATAGTTTGGTTTATGGAAAACATTGTCATTTGCCTGTGGAATTGGAACGTAAATCTTATTGGGCGATCAAAACTTTAAATTCAAGCATGGATGATGCCGACAAATTGCGTAAATTGCAACTTAATGAACTTGATGAACTCAGAAATGACGCGTATGAGAATTCAAGGATTTATAAAGCAAAAATCAAATCATTTCATGATAAAACAATTCTTAGAAAATCTTTTAAGATTGGTAAAAAAGTTTTGCTTTATAATTCTCGACTTCACATATTCCCAGGAAAATTACGATCAAGATGGACAGGCCCATATGTTGTAAAGCATGTGTATACTTATAGAGCTGTGCATATTTAAAATCCTAAAAATGGTGATATTTTTAAAGTAAATGGACAAAGGCTTAAACCATTTTTAGAAAATGAAATCTTTCAAGAAGAGTTTATTTCCCTTTCTGATCCTTGATTTTTTTTTTGTGTTGCATTTAAGTTTGTTTGTTTTTATTTCAGGTTTTCTTAATATTTTTATTTTCCCGGTTAAATGGCGGATAACGGTACTCCGTGACTCTCATAGTCGGTTAAATCAGTTTCCCACAATTGCTGATACAAAAATAAAAAAAATCATTTCTTTTCTTTTCAAAATGGATGAAATTCTCTCAAAAATTTGTAAATATTTTCCCTCTGTTTCTGAAAATGTTCTAAGAAAAATTTATGCAGAAAGGTGTGAAAGATTGAGATTGCAATGCAAAAAGGAATTCCAGAAGATATTCGTCTTGTAATAGAAGCTAAGGTCCGATTTGGAGGAGAAGTTCCACAATCATTGCTCATTCGGTATTTGCCTGGATTAGGAAAAAGCACTTATGCGAAAAAACGAAGGGCCAAAAGTTTAGGGGTTTGTCATAAGTGTGCAAGATGGACTTGTGACAAACGATGCAGATCTTCGGGATGTGTTTCCAATAACAGAGAAGATAAAATTGGTTTCATTAAGAATGGGCTGAGTAAGGAGTCTTTAGATAACATCTTATTGACTCTTGAGACGCATTCTAGTGGACATGTGCATATTGAACTTCTCCGTTTATGGAAACAATTCCAAGATGAGCGTCATAGTCTTGGGAATCCGACTAAAAAAGACCATGTTTGCCAATTTATAAGAAAATTGGATGGGAAGCATATCCTCGACTCATAGAAGGCGTTAAAGCCGTTTCTGGACGTAAAACTAGAGGAAAATTGTGAGCCACAATCACACTACTGTTTATATGCATGTGTGTCATTATTGTTTTTACTATTTATTCTGTTTACAGCTGTGACCCATAGTTTTGTCATGATAACATATTACCCCTATAAAATCTCTCATCTTTTTCTCTATTTTCGCAGACAAAAAAAAAAGTAAAAACATAGCTGGATCCTCTGCACAAACATTGAAAAATATTTGTGTATTTTGTGGATCGAGTCCTGGAAAAAATGAAGTGTTTGTAGAAGCAGCGAATAATCTTGGAAAGATATTGGCTGAGAGAAAAATTCACTTGGTATATGGGGGAGGTAATATTGGGTTAATGGGATCTGTTTCAACATCTGCTCATCTTGGAGGTAGTCAGGTTTTGGGTATTATTCCTACAGCTTTAGCTGAAGGAAATATTACAGGTGTTACGATTGGGGAGGAATTAAAAGTTTCTTCTATGTATGAAAGAATCACTCAAATGATTGAAAATTCTGATGCTTTTATCGCACTACCAGGTGGTTTTGGTACATTAGAAGAAATTTTTCACACTGTTTCTTGGGCACAACTTAATATCCATAATAAACTTGTGGACTTGTTGAATATCAATAATTATTTTGACAGTTTGTTGACATTTCTTGATAAAGCTGTGGAACAGAATTTCATTTCTAAAAATTCCCGACGGATGCTCATCTGTGGTTCGACTGCCGACCAATTAATTGATGATTTGGAAGCTTTTGTTCATAAGCCTGATCCGATGATAACAAAGATCAATTGGTCGCAATCAAGCAGTAAGAAAAGGAAGTTGGATCATTGATTCAAAAGTCGTGGATTGGTTTGCGTTTGTTTCAGTTTGTTATCTTCAATAAAATTCCAGGTGATATCTCTTTCATTATGTACTTTTTATTAATAGTTATTTTGACATTAGGGACAATGTCATATTCTGATAGGAGGAGAACAAACTTATAAAAAAAAATTTAACAAAAAATAAACAAAATTAATATATATTATTTTAAAATAAAATCATGTTTATTGTTTGTATCTTAGTAATTTTTGCAAAAATGTCATACATTACATGTTTGAAAGATTTAAATTAGAACATGCATTAATCTATTTAAGAATTTTTAAATTTTTATTTGAAAAAAAAGTCAATTTTAATATTCTGATCAATATAAAAATATGATTTATGAAATCTTTTTGAGTGATTAACCATTGTGATAAAATCAGGTATTAAAGTATATGGCCCAAGATATACCTTATAAGAGTGCCTATAATTTTAAACTCACACATATTTTGTGAGTGAGTGGAGAGGACTGAGAAAACAGCTTTCGAGCCTTTATTGATCATGAGAGAGACTATCTATTGTTTCGATCTTGAGTTCTTATTTTGAAGAAAAAAAATGATATTTCCTGAAAAAAAAAAGGGAGAAAAATACAAAAAGAAAGATATTGAAGATCAATGTAATTATTAAGTTATATGCTACGACCCATATATCTCTCATAAAAAAAACAAAAAAAAAGAGAGAGAAATTTATTGTACAAATTAAATAAATATGTGGTCAAGAAGCATAAACTTAGTCTGATTCCATGATGTTATGCAAAAAAAAAATATCAGGAAAAAATATATAATAAGAACAACTAGATTTTGAATCAACGGATTTTCTATCTTTTGATTAGTTTGGCTCGTTTGTCTGTCTACATTCTGTAAACTATTTTTCTGAGCATTTATCTGTATTCTAACTCCATGAGAGAAATCATTGCCATAAATTGAAACATTTATTAACCTGTGAGGATATGGAGTTGAGACTCTTACTAGGAATTTCTGAAGGCCGTGTACATTTAACTACCTGAAATAAGCTTTGAATTGATCATCTCAAATTATTTCATAAATTATAATTATGATGATCTTGATATAACTTTGACAGTTTTCAAACACTTAGATAGTTTTGATTACATTTCTATTTAAATTAATCAATATGTTTTGTATTGCTATTAACGCTTAAATTGCTAGGGACTAGCAATAAGCTGGTTGGGAGGTGTGATAAACATAAAAATTGTACATTAATTAAATGTTTTATAATATAAATATATAGTTTTTGTTTTATTAAATGTTTAAATATTATATGTTTTATAATAAATTGTATAAAATATAAGTTGTTGTGTAATTACAAGTTTTTACTATTTTTTACAGGTTCGATAAAACAAGAATAAACTTGGCGTTGCAAATGGGATTAAGATGATTCTTGGACCTGTAGAAAGTTGATGTTAATATCTACAATATTGGTGGCAAGCATGACATAAAAATTCTCTCACAATTGGGATCAAATTAAGCAACAAATAAAGTTACCAAAGGAGTGGCAGTTTTACCATGCTCTAGTATTTTGACCATATCTCTCAAATTACTTGGTCAAATGGTTTGAAAAAAATACCACAACTAGACAACTCAATTATCAACATGTTTCTTTTTATGTGAAGAAGCAAATTCGGAGAAGAAGATTTTCAAAAGTGATGTGTAATATAATATAATATCTTGGAACACCAATGAAGACTTTTGTGTAAAAAAATAATATTTTATTTGTGGTTGTCATCCCAAATTTGGCTATAAATAGGGGTGCATTGTAATGTATTGAGATATTCCTCATTCTATGAACAAACCTTTGAGTTCATAATATTTCTCTCTATATTTTCCTTTATTTCTTCATTTAAATATAATTAGCATGTTAATTTCATATTCAAAGTTTTACACTTTGAATAATGAATAGCTAACTTCCTTAAGTTGAGATGAAAAGGTGAAACTCTTGGCGTGATAATAAAGTTACTAAAAGGTAAGAATCTATGTTTTATATTATTAATCATTATTTATTCTTTATGTTATATTTATTTCTTTAAGCATTTTTATACCCTACTTATAAGTGGGAATTTTGAATTATTGTTGCTATATGTTACACTAAATTCTTGGAACCATTTAAATGTTAGTTTGGTGTTACCAACCATTTAAAGTGGATGCTTGATTTATTATATATGAATATATTATAATATTAATTTCTTGGTACCATTTAAATGTTAGTTTTGTTTTACCAACCATTTAAAGTGGGAACCTTGATTTAGTGTTTACAAATATATATATAGCACAATAAATACTTTGACACATTTATAAGTTTTGGTATATATTATATACTTATAAGATAATAATATATAACATATTATAAATATGATTATTTAATATATTGGAACCATTTTATTAAGTGGATTTCAATAATGTTCGTTAATGTTAACTTTATTAAAATACCAAGAGTGGATCTTTTAATCTCAACTACTTAAATTAAAATTTGAACAATTAAAATTTACCCATTAAAGATTCACACAATTAAAATTAAAAAGAAACAAAAACAAAAACAAAAACAAAAAGACATTGTAGTGGACTTGTAATTACCTTAGCTTCCCTGTGGATACGATATTCGGACTCACCGAATTATACTACTTGTGGACAACCTGCTCTTGGGAGTGCAACAATCAAAGTCGCAACAATAGATGTACTGAAATCGAACCCTTCATTGGCAGAATTGCCAGTGGCATGTAAGTTTGCTGACGTCTTTCCAGATTAGATTTCGGGTTTTCCTCCAATCCGAGAAATAGACTTCAGCATTGAATTGCTACCAGGTACATTACCTATTTCTAAAACTCCATACAGAATGGCACCGATTGAAATGAGAGAATTGAAAGAGCAGCTAGAAGATTTACTAGCCAAGGGGTACATCAGACCGAGTGTTTCTCCTTGGGGCGCTCTAGTATTGTTTGTTAGAAAGAAAGACGGTTCTATGAGACTCTGCATTGACTATCGGCAATTGAACAAGGCTACGATAAAGAATAAATATCATTTGCCTCGTATTAACGATCTACATGATTAGTTGCAGGGTTCTTCTGTTTATTCCAAGATTGATCAGAGATCTGGATATCATCAGCTGAGAGTAAGAGATTCTGATATATCGAAGACAGCTTTCAGAACCAGGTATGACCACTATGAATTTATAGTCATGCCGTTTGGTTTAACGAATGCTCCAGCTATATTTATGGGTTTGATGAACCGTATATTTCAGAAATATCTTGATGATTTTGTGATTATCTTTATTGACGATATTTTGATTTATTCAAAGAATATGATTGATCATGCTGAGCATCTTAGAACTGTATTGAGAATTCTGCGAACTGAGAAATTTTATGCTTAGCTGTCTAAATGTGAGTTTTGGCTGAAACAAGTGGTATTTTTGGGGCACATTATATCTGGAGATGGTATTTCTGTTGATCCTAGCAAAGTTTAGGTTGTGATCAGTTGGCCTAGACCGACATCAGTACAAGAGATAGGCAGTTTTATGGGTTTAGCTGGCTATTATCGTCAATTCATTAAAGATTTCTCCAGTATTGCTAAGCCGATTACTCAGCTAACCCACAAGAATGCCCCTTTTGTTTGGTCAGAAGCTAGTGAATCCAGTTTTCTAGAGTTGAAGAAGAGATTAACCAACGCTCCAGTGTTGACTATCCCGTTAGGTACTGGTGATTTTGTGGTTTATTAGGATGCTTCTCACAGAGGACTAGGTTGTGTTCTGATGCAGCGAGGACATGTTATTGCTTATGCCTCGAGACAATTGAAAACACATGTGACTCGCTATCCAATTCCTGATCTTGAATTGGCTGCAATCGTGTTTGCATTGAAGATTTGACGACACTATCTATATGGTGAGAAGTTTGAAATTTATTCTGATCACAAGAGTTTGAAATATCTATTTTCACAGTCAGAACTGAATATGAGGCAACGTAGATGGCTTGATTTCTTGAAAGATTTTGATTGTGAAATCAAATATTATCCGAGAAAATCAAATGCAGCAGCTGATGCATTGAGTCGAAAGGTATGTTCTTTATCCTTATCGACGATTGGTGTTTCGAATTTGATTGAAGATTGCTGTTTTTCTGGATTAGTATTTGAGATAGATTGTCAACCTCTGAAACTTTATGTCATTCAAGTTGAACCAGAGTTGATTTTAAGAATCAAAGAAACACATAAAGTTGATCAAAATGTTCAGAATTCGATTGCGATGGTCAGAGCAGGGCATCGACCAGAATATCAGGTTTGTGATGATGTATTATATGTGAATAATCGTTTTGTTGTGCCAGATGTTTCGGACTTGAGACACCAGATTTTGACAGAGGCACACTGTAGTCGTTTCAGTATTCATCCTGGTGGCAGAAAAATGTACAATGATCTGAAGAAACAGTTTTGATGGAAACAGATGAAATCAGATATTTTAGATTTCGTATCCAAATGTTTGAATTGCCAACAGGCGAAAGCAGAAAGAAAGAAACCATGGAATTTGTTACGAAGCTACCACGATCCTCCCAGGTTGTGATGCGATTTGGGTCGTTATTGACAGATTGACCAAATCAGCATGTTTTATTCCATACAGAATGACATATAGACACGACGAGATTGCAGAAATTTATGTCAGAGAAGTGGTCAGATTGCATGGCGTGCCAAAATCTATTCTATCAGATCGTGATCCTTGATTTACTTCGCACTTTTGGCACAGTTTGTACAAGCTCTTGGTACAAAATTACATTTGAGTACTGCATATCATCCTCAGACAGACGGACAGTCAGAGAGGATTATCCAGACGTTGGAGGATATTCTTAGAGCTGTAGTGCTAGATTTTGGCACTAATTGACAAGATTCTTTGCCAACAGGCGAAAGCAGAAAGAAAGAAACCATGGAATTTGTTACGAAGCTACCACGATCCTCCCAGGTTGTGATGCGATTTGGGTCGTTATTGACAGATTGACCAAATCAGCATGTTTTATTCCATACAGAATGACATATAGACACGACGAGATTGCAGAAATTTATGTCAGAGAAGTGGTCAGATTGCATGGCGTGCCAAAATCTATTCTATCAGATCGTGATCCTTGATTTACTTCGCACTTTTGGCACAGTTTGTACAAGCTCTTGGTACAAAATTACATTTGAGTACTGCATATCATCCTCAGACAGACGGACAGTCAGAGAGGATTATCCAGACGTTGGAGGATATTCTTAGAGCTGTAGTGCTAGATTTTGGCACTAATTGACAAGATTCTTTGCCACTTTGTGAATTTTCGTACAACAACAACTATCATACGAGTATAGAGATGGCTCTGTTTGAAGCGTTTACGGCAAGAAGTGCAGATCCCCTCTCTATTGGGATGAGATATCTGAGGTACCTAAACTTAGGCCTGATATGATTCGAGATATGACTGAGAAAGTAAAGCTGATTCAGCATAGAATGAAGACAGCTCAGGATAGACAGGACAAATATGCAAATATTCGACATCGATCGTTAGAGTTTGAGAAAGGAGACAGAGTATTTCTGAAGATTTTTTCCTTTCAGAGGCATTGTCAGATTTGGCAAAAGAAGAAAGTTGTCTCCACGCTATATTGGGCCGTATGAAATTCTTGAGAAGATAGGTACTCGTGCCTATCGACTCGCTATTCTTCCTTCTCTATCTGGGATACATGACGTCTTTCATGTATCTATGCTGCGGAAATATATTCCTGATGCTTCTCAAGTTCTTCAGCCTGACGAAGCCGAACTTGATGAAACTCTGAGTTATTTTGAGAAACCGATCCAGATTCTAGATCGTAAATAAAAGCAGCTCATAACGAAGACTATTCCGCTTGTGAATGTTCAGTGGAGTCGTCATGGCATTGAAGAAGTTACTTGAGAAACTGAATCAGACATAAGAAAGAAATTTCCAGAGTTATTTCATTGATGTGAGTTTCTTATTTAGCTTCTGTTATATCTGCTTGTTTTATGTGATTTGATTGCCTATGATTTCGGGGAAGAAATCATGTCTCAGAGGGGGAGAGTTGTAATGCCCGAGATTAAATCGTATAATCTGAAGTTAATTAATCGACAAATTGATGTGATTATAGAAGGCCAAGATCTGAGGAAGCCCGAAGAACACATGAGTTATGTGTGAGACCAGAAGGTCTCGCGCATATGCGCGGAGACGAGGCGCGCATATACGCGAGCTGTTATATGCCAACACAGTAAGTCTCGCACATATGCGCGCCATATGCGCGAGACGGGGCGCGCATATGCGCGAGCAAGATTTATGTACAAGCACTGAGACAGTAGGTCTCGCGCATATGCGCGAGACAAGGCGCGCATATGCGTGAGCTGGTGAAATGCAGAAGTGCCGAGACCGAGAGTCTCGCGCATATGCGCCGGTGATGGACGCGCATATGTGCGAGACATGCTGAGTTTAGAATGAGCCACATGTCTTGACATGCATTGTAATGCCCGAGATTATATAGCATGTTAATATGAGATTATTGATGTTGAATTGATATGATTACAGACGGATCCCTCCGAGACCAAATTGGGTGTAGCACGAGATTAATGTATATTTGGTACAGAATTGTTGGCGCCCGTGCGGTAGAAAAGGGCCGCCCGAGCGCCAATGTTCAATAGGTACTTGTTTCGGGCAGAAGATGTGGCGCTCGGGCGGTAGTTTGTGACCGCCCGAGCACCAATGTGCAATCCGAAAGAGCTTGGGCAGAACATTCCGCGCCCGGGCGGTAATTCTCGACCGCCCGAGCGCCGACCGAAGTTTAAGAAAAATGAGCCACGTTTCATAGACATGCAAGTTGGATATATATATATGTAAAGTTGCTTCATTCAATTCATCTGGCAGCAAGAAAGACTCGAGAATTGGTCTTGAGAAATCCTTACGCCTTTGTATTTCGATCCATCCGTCTGATTTTCAATCCGACTTCAGAACCGTGTTCCTATCGACAAGAGCTTCAACTGGACGTAAGTTTTATTACGTTTTGACATGATCTGAAATTATGATATTGCCAGAATCTGATATGATTCATATATGGTGTTTCTGATATGTTGGACATCGTATAATCGAAATCGGATTGAAGAACGGATACCGTATAGAATTGTTATGATTTTCAGAGTTGATTTGACTGAGATTTGATATGAGATTTTTATTGTATCGATTATGAGATGTTGGAATTGATATTGAAAATTCTTGAGATTTGTATAAATCAATGTTGATTCGGGATTGCACAACTCGAATTTGATTCAACTTGAGTTTCCTAAAATCACATACTAGATTGTTATTGCATTGATATTGAAAATTCTTGAGATTGATATGCTTAGTCTATTGATTCATAGCAGAGCATGTGTCGAGTCAAGGGATGATGTGCCTAGTCATTGGCTGATGTGCCAAGTCTTCGGCTGTTTCTTCAAAACACTGGATGTTTGGTTTATATCGATGTCTCTTAGGAGTTGATTCATTCCTATCGCTGAAATTCGGTATATCGTACCAATATCCAGGAATCGGGATCCCGAGATTAGATATGAGTCGAGTCAGAGATGACAAGTACTGAGTTTTATTTACAGCTTTATATTGATACATGTCTTTCTGATTTGATACATATTATTGATATCTGTTTCATGCTTCTATATCGGTTTATATGATTGCATGTTTACATTGTTTATACTGAGATGTATTTCTCACCGGAGTTATCCGGCTATTGTCTTGTTTGTATGTGTGCATGACAACAGGTGTGGCCAGGATCAGGATCAGGACGAGGATGAGAGATTAAAAAAACTAGCGTGGAGATCCGGACTTAGAGTAGATTTATTTTCAGTACTTGATGTAGTGACTGAACTTTAGTTTGAAATATATAATGTTTTACTAGACTTGTACGTTTATATTGACATGTATATCAGATTGAGTATATTACGTTTTCGCACTTGTCATTTAAAGGAAAAAATTTTATGTCCCACATTTCTTAATTGTTATACTGATTCTTAATAATGATTAAGAAGACGAGTTAGGTTTGGGTCCCCACAGCAGGTGGTATCAGAGCCGTAGGTACCTTAGACTGAGATAGAAGCTAGTGAGCGGGGTAGAATGAGTTTTCTTTCCTTGCTTTTGAATGCTAGCATGTTTTATTACTGCTTTGAATTGCATGTTTACCTGATTATCTGATTTGGTAACGTGTATTATTGAGAATGAATCAGAACCGATTCTTGATCAGCAGTAAGATGATTAGAGGAGGACTGAAATAGGTTTGTTGTATTTGGTTGCTAATCCTTTTGGTAATCAGATATGCCTCCTCGAAGAGTACCAGAACAGGGATAGTACATCTGCAAATCCGATGGATGTGACAGCAACCACGATGGAAACACTGTTATAAAGGTTTCAGTCATTTAAACCGCCAACCCTGAAAGGAACAGAGACATCTGTTGATTGTGAGAGCTGGTTAAATGACATTGAAATGCTGTTTGATTCATTGGATTATACAGATGAGCGACGAGTTTGACTGATAGGGCACCAGTTGCATGATGTTGCAAAGAACTGGTGGATTACGACGAAGAGAGCATTGGAGCATCGAGGTACGACTATTACCTGGAATATTTTTAAAGCTGAATTTTATCAGAGATTTTTCCCAGTGTCGTACAGGAAAGACAAAGGGGCGGAGTTTGCCAATTTGAAACAGGGTCAGCTGAACATTGAGGAGTATGTGACCAAGTTCTCTACCTTGTTGCGATTCGCTCCTCATGTGGCCGAGAATGAGGAAGCTATTGCTGATCAGTTCATCAATGGTTTGAACCACAAGATCTTTACATTGGTGAACACCGGGCGACCGAATAATTTTGCTGACGCCCTGAATAGAGCAAAAGGAGCTGAAGCTGGTCTGATGAGACAGAAAGGAGCTTCGTATGTTCCTCCAGCACCGAGGCCACAGCAACCTCCTCCCATATTTGAGGATGGCAGCAGTAGTGGTAGAAAGAAAGAGTTCTTGAAAGCCCGAGGAAAGCAATTCAAGAAGTCGGGCAGCAGTTCTTCTGGCTCCAGTGGATCCAAACAGAGTTATACCGGAGCTTACTACAGAACCTGCGGAGGGAGACATCCCACAGAGCAATGCTAAGGAGTATTTGGTAGTTGCCACATCTGCAGACAGTCGGGACACTTTGCTAGGGTGTGTCCACAGAGAGGTTCCCAGAGATCCCAGGGATCGGAGTCATCTGGATCAGTGGCTCAGAAAGGTGGACGATCGTCAGCTGTTCATTCCTTTCAGCCACCACCGACGACTCCTCGGTCACAGCAGAGGCCAGGAGGAAGCCAGACAGTGAGCCAGCCTCCGAGACAGCAGGCCAGAGTATTTGCTTTGACAGAGGAGCATGCTCAGGAAACACCAGATGACGTTGTTGCAGGTAATTGTTCTTTATGTTGTTACTCTGCTTATGTATTGATTGATACCGGTGCTTCTCATACATTTATATCTGAGAGATTTGCATTGAGTCATGCATTGCCTATTGAGTCTTTATCATCTGTAGTGTCTGTCTCTTCTCCTTTTGGGACAGGTTTGATATCAATGAATTCTGTTAAACATTGTATGCTACAGTATGACGGGCATGAGATTGAGTTAGATTGCATCATACTTGGATTGTCTGATTTTGACTGTATTATCGGAATTGATACGTTGACCAAGTATAGAGCTACTGTTGATTGTTTCCACAAGATTGTGTGATTCAGACCGGATATGGCTGATGAGTGGAAATTCTACGGTAAGAGTTCTCGATCTAGAATTCCTTTGATATCCGTATTGTTTATGACTTGATTGTTACAGAAAGGAGCGGAGGGATTCCTTGTCTATTCAATTGATTTACTGAAATTGAGTCCATCATTGGCTGATTTGCCAGTGGTTTGCGAGTTTGCTGATGTCTTCCCAGATGAGATTCCGGGTTTGCCTCTGATTCGAGATAGACTTCAGTATTGAGTTGATGCCAGGTATAGTTCCGATTTCGAGAGCTCCGTAGAGAATGGCACCGATTGAGTTGAAAGATCATTTAGAAGATTTACTGGCCAAGGGTTACATCAGACCGAATGTTTCGCCTTGGGGTGCTGCATTATTGTTTGTTCGAAAGAAAGACAGTTCTATGAGACTCTGTATCGACTACCGGCAACTTAACAAAGCAACGGTAAAGAATAAATATCCCTTGCCTCGCATTGATGATTTGTTTGATCAGTTGCAGGGTTCTTCAGTATATTCCAAGATCGATCTGAGATCTGGATATCATCAGCTGAGAGTCAGAGATTCTGATATCTCGAAGACAGCATTCAGAACCAGGTAAGGACATTATGAGTTTATTGTCATGCCGTTCGGTTTGACTAATGCTCCAGCTGTGTTTATGGGTCTGATGAACCGTGTATTTCAGAGATATCTGGATGATTTTGTGATTATTTTTATTGATGATATATTGATTTATTCGAAGAATATGATTGAGCATGCTGAACACTTGAGAACTGTGTTGCGAATTTTGAGGACTGAGAAACTGTATGCGAAACTATCGAAATGTGAATTTTGGCTGAGACAAGTTGTATTTCTGGGTCACATTATATCTGGAGATGGGATTTCTGTTAATCCTAGTAAGGTTGAGGCTGTGATCAGTTGGCCGAGACCGACATCTGTGCCAGAGATTCGCAGTTTTACGGGTTTGGCTGGTTATTACCGACGATTTATTAAAGACTTTTCAAGTATTGCTAAACCTATTACGCAGTTGACTCAGAAGAATGCTCCGTTTGTATGGTCTGAAGACTGTGAGTCCAGTTTTCTTGAGCTAAAGAAAATACTGACCAGTGCACCGATCTTGACTATTTCATCAGGTACTGGTGACTTTGTCGTTTATTGCGATGCTTCTCACAGAAGGTTGGGATGTGTTCTGATGCAGCGATGACATGTGATTGCTTATGCCTCGAGACAGTTGAAGCCACATGAATCTCGTTACCCAATTCATGATCTTGAATTGGCAGCCATTGTATTTGCACTGAAGATATAGCGACATTACTTATACGGTGAGAAGTTCGAAATTTATTGTGATCATAAAAGCTTGAAATATCTCTTTTCACAGTCAGAGTTGAATATGATACAGCGAAGATTGCTTGATTTGCTTAAAGACTTTGATTGTGAAATCAAGTACTATCCGGGGAAATCCAATGCAGCAGCGGATGCACTAAGTCGAAAGGTATGCTCTTTATCCTTATCGACGATTGGTGTTTCGAATATGATTGAAGATTGCCTATTTGTCTGGATTGGTATTTGAGACAGATTGTAAACCGTTGAGATTATATGCGGTTCAAGTTGAACCATAGCTGATTTTATGAATTAAAGCGGCTCAAAAAATTGATCAGAATGCTCAGAATTCGATATCAATGGTCAAAGCAGGTCATCGATCAGAGTATCAGGTATGTGATCAGGTACTGTATGTGAATAATCGTCTTGTTGTGCCGAATGTTTCCGATTTGAAACAACAGATATTGGCAGAAGCACACAGCAGTCGATTCAGTATTCATCCTGGTGGCAGAAAAATATATAATGATTTGGAAAGACAGTTTTGGTGGAAACAAATGAAAGTTGATATTGTTGAGTTTGCATCAAAATGTCTGAATTGCCAACAGGTGAAAGCCAAAAGAAAGAAATCAGGAGGACTGTCACAGAGTTTATCTATTTCTGAATGGAAATGGGATCACATTTCCATGGATTTTGTGAGGAAGTTACCGAGATCCTCCCGAAGTTGTGATGCAATTTGGGTCGTGATTAACAGATTGACCAAATCAGCATGTTTCATTTCATACAAGATGACGTACCAAAATGACCAAATGGCAGAGATATATGTCAGAGGGGTGGTCAGACTGCACGGAGTGCCGAAGTCGATTGTTTCAGACCGTGATCCTCGGTTTACTTCGCACTTTTGGCAGAGTTTTCAGCAGGCTCTAGGTACAAAGTTACATCTGAGTACCGCATATCATCCACAGACTGACGGACAGTCAGAGCGGACTATCCAGACACTGGAAGATATGCTGAAAACTGTAGTGCTTGATTTTAGCACTACTTGGCAAAATGCATTGCCACTTTGTGAGTTTTCGTACAACAACGGCTATCAGACGAGTATTGAGATGGCTCCTTTCGAGGCGTTGTACGGAAAGAAATGCACATCCCCTCTTTATTGGGATGATGTCTCTGAGGTTCCTGAGATTGGACCTGACATGATTAGAGATATGACGGAGAAAGTGAAGTTGATTCAGAAAAGAATGAAGGCAGCTCAAGACAGACAAGCCAACTATGCCAATGTTCGACGTAGACCATTGGTATTTGAGGCATGAGAACGAGTTTTTTTGAAGATTTCACCTTTCAGAGGAGTTTTCTGATTTGGCAAGAAAGGGAAGCTGTCTCCACGATATATTGGGCCATACGAGATTCTCGAGAAGATAGGAGATCGTGCCTATCGACGTGCCCTACCGCCATCTTTATCTGGGATACATGATGTCTTTCATGTACCGTTATTGAGAAAAAATCTCTCTGATTCTTCACATATTATTCAGCCAGACGAGGCAGAACTTGACGAGACACTGAGTTACTTCGAGAAGCCGATTCAGATTCTCGATCGGAAAGAAAAACAGCTCAGGACGAAGACTATTCCGCTTGTGAAAGTTCAATGGAGTCGCCATGGCATCGAAGAAGCTACCTGGGAGGCTGAGTCTGATATGAGACAGAGATTCCTAGAGTTATTTCACTGATGTGAGTTCTATTTAGCTTCTGTTACATTTCTTTTTTATATGATTTGATTGCCTGTGATTTCGAGGACGAAATCATATCTTAGGGGAGGATAAATGTAATGCCCGAGTTTATATTGCATGTAAATCTGAGATTATTGATGTTGAATTGATATGATTATAGACGGATCACTCCGAGACCAGATTGGGTGAAACATGAGATTTATGTATATTTTGTACAGAATTGTTGGCGCCCAAGCGGTAGAAAAGGGCCGCCCGAGCACCAATGTTCAATAGAAATATGTTTCTGGTAAAAGATGTGGTGCCCGGGCGGTATTTTGTGACCGCCCGAGCGCCAATGTGCAATCCGAAAGAGCTTGGGCAGAACATTCCGCGCCCGAGCGGTAATTCTCTACCGCCCGAGCGCCGACCGAAGTTTAAGAAAAATGAGCCACGTTTCATAGACATGCAAGTTGGATATATATATATGTAAAGTTGCTTCATTCAGTTCATTTGGCAGCAAGAAAGACTCGAGAATTGGTCTTGAGAAATCCTTACGCCTTTGTATTTTGATCCGTCCGTTTGATTTTCAATCCAACTTCAGAATAGTGTTCCTATCGACGAGAGCTTCAACTGGACGTAAGTTTTATTATGTTTTGATATGATCTGAAATTATGATATTGCTAGAATCGGATATGATTCATATATGGTGTTTCTGATATGTTGGACATCGTATAATCGAAACCGGATTGAAGACCGGATACTGTATAGAATTTTTATGATTTTCAGAGTTGATTTGACTGAGATTTGATATCAGATTTGTATTGTATCGATTATGAGATGTTGGAATTGATATTTGTTGATGTGTATTGCTGGGTATACTGAGATTGTACAGTTATGCTGTTGAAACAGAATTTGATTCAGTTCTGATTATATCCAGTATTGATATGAACTGTATATTGATACAATACCCTCGATATTGTCATTGTCAGATTGTGTATTGACATGCATTGAATCCGAGACTTCGACAGAGTCAGATTGAAAGAAAAAAAGGTATAAATCAATGTTGATTCGGAATTGCACAACTCGAGTTTGATTCAACTTGAGTTTCCCAAAATCACATACTGAATTGTTATTGCATTGATATTGACAATTCTTGAGATTGATATGCTTAGTCTATTGATTCATAGCAGAGCATGTGTCGAGTCAAGGGCTGATGTGCCTAGTCATTGGCTGATGTGCTAAGTCTTCGGGTAATTCGCCAAGACACTGGATGTTTGATTTATATCGATGTTGCTTAGAAGTTGATTCATTCCTATCGCTGAAATTCGGTATATCGTACCAATATCCAGGAACCGAGATCCCTAGATTAGAAATGAGTCGAGTCTGAGATGACAAGTACAGAGTTTTATTTACAGCTTTATATTGATACATGTCTTTCTGATTTGATACATGTTATTGATATCCGTTTCATGCTTCTATATCGGTTTATATGATTGCATGTTTACATTGTTTATACTGAGATGTATTTCTCACCGAAGTTATCCGGCTGTTGTCTTATTTGTATGTGTGCATGACAACAGGTGGGGCAGGATCAGGATCAGGACGAGGATGAGAGATTAAAAAAACTAGCGTGGAGATCCGGACTTAGAGTAGGTTGATTTTCAGTACTTGATGTAGTGACTGAACTTTAGTTTGAAATAAATTATGTTGTACAAGACTCGTACATTTATATTGACATGTATATCAGATTGAATATATTACGTTTCCGCACTTGTCATTTAAAATAAAAAATTTTATGTCCCACATTTCTAAATTGTTATACTGATTCTTAATAATAATTAAGAAGACGAGTTAGGTTCGGCTCCCCACATGCATATTATTATGTAAAAACCATTCTCCTCCACTTCAGAATGGCCGAAGAAAGGACTGAGAAGCCTCCATAGAATTCCCCAAGCTCTTCAGATTTTAGATTTTGATTGTGCAAGATCCTGCCGTCAGAATTTCAATCCAAGTTTAGTTCCGTGATCCTCTCATCAAAGGCTTCAAAAGTATGTGAGTTTACTTACTTTTCAGCATGGTTCGAAAATTTATTGCTGGGGAAATCATAATTTGAGTTATATTATGTGTTCCTGAGATTGTGATAATCATATAATCAAAACTGGATCGAAGAGCGGACAATTTATGCAATTGTTATTAATTTTCAGCCTATGTTGAATGAGATTGTACATATTTTATATTATAGGTTGAAATTGTGATTGATTATGAGCTGTGAATTATATCTGTTGATATCTGAGTTGCTGGATATATCGAGATTGTGCTGTTATGCCGTCAAAACAGAATTAGATTGAGTTCTGATCATATCCAGTATTGCCTTGAGTTGTATGTGATATTGTACTTATCGAAATGTCATTCCAGATTTTTACTTGAAAGCTTCGAAGAACGATCAAAGCCAGATTGAGGTTTGAATCAACCAAGAACTACGAAAAGAAAGGTATAAATCAATACTAAACCGGGAGATACAACTCGAGTAAGAGATAGCTTGAGTTTCCCAAAACCACATACTATATTGTTATTGCTTCGATGTGTTTGCAATTCTTGAGATTGATATGCTTAGTCTATTGAGTTATAGCAAAGCATGTGTTATGAGTCTTTGGCAGAGGTGTCAGGTCACTGGACATTTGGTTTATATCGATGTCCTTAGGAGAATATCGACTCCTATTGTAGAGATTCGATATAGCGGGCCAATGTCTGGGAATAAGAACGTACCACCATCTAGCTGGGAAGAGTAGGTGGGAGACATGTTATGTTCTTATGCAAACCGGGATCCCTAGATAAGAGTCGAGTCAAGATGAAGAGTTTGATTTAAAACTTGATATTGCTTTATGTTTTAGTAGATTATGATACATGTTGTTTTACAAATGTTATATGCTTCTGTATATGTTTGTATGAAATGCATGTATACGTTGTTTATACTGGGAAATATATTTCTCACCGGAGTTATCCGGCTGTTGTTGTGTTTGTATGTGTGGGGACCCGGACGCTAATTTATTTCTTAATCATCTTTGGGAATAATTAACTCAATTAAGATAAACCGGGTCTAAATTTTTTTTTAAAATACAAGTGCGGAAACGTAATGTAATCATTCTGATATACACATCAAAAGTAAAATACATGTCTTGTACTCAATACATTCTTGTCAAACTAGGGTTCAACTACTATATATCCAGTGCGAAAACCTATTCTACTTCTTAGTCCGAATCTCCACGCTAACTGTAATCTCTCATCCTCGTCCTGACCCTTATCCTGTCCCACCTATTGTCATGCACACATACAAACACAACAACAGCCGGATAACTCCGGTGAGAAATACAATCCCAATATAAATCATGTATACATGAAATCATATAAATAGATATAAAAGCATGAAACAAATATCAATAACATGTATCAAATCTGAAAGACATGAATCGATATAAAACTGCAAATCAAACTCTGACTCATAATCTCTGACTCGACTATTTCCTAATCTAGGGATTTCAATCGGAATAAGAACGTAACAATCTCTCACCTACTCTCCCGATCGCGGTGACGGTACGTTCTTATTTACGAACTTTGGTCCTGCCCATATCGAATCTCGACAATAAAAGTTTCTCTACTCCTAGGCAACATCGATATGACCAAACGTCCGGTGTCTTGGCACCTCTGCCAAAGACTTGGCCTCTCCGCCAAATTGGCATCTCCGCCAAATATCAGGCACATCAGCCCAAGGACTAGGCACATTCCGCCCATTACTCCTCACAAAACATATGCTTAACTATAAAATCAATAGACTAAGCATATCAATCTCAAACATTGCAACATATCGAGGCAATGCCAATTAAGTATGTGATTTTGGGAAACTCAAGTTAAATCAAACTCGAGTTGTGCAATCCCGGATCAACATTGATTTATACTTTTTGTCGTAGCATAACCACTTGACAACTCTGATCTTTCTTCTACTGATTCTGATTCCAATCTCGAATAATAATTCAAGAAGCATAATATCACAATACCACTCGAATCCATACTGGATATAATCGGAACTCAATCTAATTCTGTTTCGATGGCATAACAGCATAATCTCAAAATACCCAGCAATATAAATCAATAGATATCAATTCCCACAACTCATAATCGATAACAATACAAATCTAATATAAGATCTCAGTCAAATCCATTCTGAAAATCACAACAATTTCATACAGTATCTGTTCTTCAATCCGATTTCTATTATACGATGTCTACTATGTCGAGAACACCATATATGAATCATATCCGTTTCCTTCAATATCATATTTTCAAATCATAACAAAACGTAGTAAAACTTACGTCCAGTTAAAGCCCTCGTCGATAGGAACACAGTATCGAATTCGGATTGAAATTCTGACGAGCGGATCTTGCGTGAATTAATTTCTAAAATCAAGAATTGAGAATTCCCTCCAAGGCTCTCGGTTTCCTCTTGCTGAAATCTGACTGAATGAAAGAGGTTTACAAATTATATATCTCCAGCACACATAGCAATGACAAGTGTTGATTTTCTGTTCAGCATGCCTCACGCATATGCGCGCCCTAGCCCCGCGCATATGCGCAAGACCTACTGTCTCGGTACATAACCTTCTCGGCAGCTCGCGCATATGCGCGCACCATCTCTGCGCATATGCGCATGGTTCTTTGCAACTCTCTGCCATACTCGCGCATATGCGCGGGTTCATGTCGCGCATATGCGCGAGGTTCTCGGCCTACCTCGCGCATATGCGCCTGGCTGGGTCGCGCATATGCGCGAGGTGCTCAGTCCTCGCACATAATTCAGTCTTCTTTTCACCTATCCCGGTCTGGCCCGTTACGTCTATAATCACATCAATTTATCAACTAATCATTTCATATTACAATAATCAAAATCTCGGGCATTACATTTCTCCCCCCTAAGATACGATTTCGTCCCCAAAATCGCAGGCAATCAAATCAGATATCAACTCAGATATAATAAGAAATGGAGAATAACGGCTAAACAGTAAACTCACATCAATGAAATTACTCTGTGAATTTCTGTCTCATATCTTATTCTGTCTCTCAGGTAGCTTCTTCAGTGGCATGACGACTCGACTGAACTTTCACAAGCGGAATAGTCTTCGTTCTGAGTTGCCTTTCTTTACGATTAAGAATCTGAATCGATTTTTCGAAATAACTCAAAATCTCATCTAGTTCTGCCTCATCTGGCTGAATAATATGTGAAGCATCGGGAATATACTTTCCTTTCTTGCCAAATCTGACAACGCCTCTGAATGAAGAAATTCTCAAGAATACTCTATCTCTTGCATCAACTACCAACGATCTACGTCGAACATTGGCATGTCTATCTTGAGCTATCTTTATCCTCTTCTGAATCAGCTTCACTTTTTCCGTCGTATCTCTGATCATATCAGGTCCAATCTCGGGTACCTCAGAGATATCATCTCAATATAGAGGGGATCTAAACTTCTTGCCGTACAACGCTTCAACCAGTGCCATCTCTATACTCGTCTGATAGCTGTGGTTGTACAAAAACTCACAAAGTGGCAAAGATTCTTGCCAACTAGTGCCTAAATCTAGCACTACAGCTCTAATCATATCCTCCAGTGTCCGGATAGTCCGCTCTGACTGTCCGTCGGTCTGTGGCAATATGCAGTATTCAGATGTAACTTGATATCTAGAGCCTGTTGCAACCTGTGCCAAATGTGCGAAGTACACCGAGGATCACAGTCTGATACAATCGACTTCGGCACTCCGTGCAATCTGTCAACTTCTCTGACATAGATCTCTGCCATCTGGTCATGTCTGTACGTCATGTTGTACGGAATAAAACATGCTGATTTGTTCAATCTGTCAATCACAACCCAAATCACATCACACCCTCGGGAGGAACGCGGTAACTTCGTCACGAGTCCATGGAAATGTGGTCCCATTTCCATTCAGGAATAGACAAACTCTGTAACAGTCCTCCGGGTTTCTTTCTTTCGGCTTTCACCTGTTGGCAATTCAGACACTTGGATACAAATTCAATAATATCAGCTTTCATCTGTTTCCACCAAAACTGTCTTTTCAAATCATTATACATTTTTCTGCCATCAGGACGAAAACTGAATCGACTACTGTGCGCTTCTGATAATGTCTGTTGTTTCAAATCTGAAACATTCGGCACAACAAGATGATTATTCACATACAACACACTGTCACAAACCTGATACTCTGATCGATGCCCCACTCTGACCATCGATATCGTGTTCTGAACATTCTGATCAACTTTCTGAGCCGCTTTAATACTCAAAATCAGCTCTGGTTCGACTTAGACAACATATAATCCCAACGATCTACAATCTATTTCAAACACAAATTCAGAATAACAGCAATATTCAATCAGATTCGAAACATCAATCATCGATACTGATCTGTTAAACTCATAAAACTGCGAATTTCTGACACTAATATCGGTCTTGGCTAACTGATCACGTCTTCAACGTTGTTCAGATCGATTGCTATACCATCTTCGGATATACTGTGCCCCAAACATACAATCTGTCTCAGCAAAAACTCACATTTTGACAGTTTTTCATGCAATTTCTCTGTTCTCGAAGTACTCAACACAAGTCTCAAATATTCGGTATAATAAGTCATATTCTGCAAATATATCAGAATGTCATCGATAGAATAATCATACAATCATCAAAGTACTTCTAATTACACGATTCATTAACCTCTAAACATAACTGAAATACCCCAAGGAAAAACACTTGGTCTAATTTAACCCTTGGCCGGTAGATATTCAGACTGTTCTTTCAACTCTTTCAATTCAATCAGTACCATTTTGTCCAGTATTTTAAAGATAGGAACTGTACCTGATACGTATTCAATGCTGAAGTCTATCTCTCTGACTGGGGGCAATTCTAAAATCTCATCTAGGGAAAACATCAGCAATTCATATATCACTGGCAAATCAGCCAATGATAGGCTCGATTTCAGTACGTCAACTGAATACATAAGGAATCCCTCTGTTTCTTTCTGTAATAATCGAGTCATAAACATCACAGATATCAAAGGAATTCTAGATCTAGAATCCTTACCGAAAAATTTTCACTCTTCAGCCCTCTCAGGTCTGAATCTCACAATCTCATGGACACAATTCCACGGTAGTTCTGTACTTGGTCAATATATCAATATCAATAGTGCAGTCAAAATCAGACAACCCAAGTACAATACAATCTAACTCAATCTCATGCCCGTCATAATGTAGCATACCATGCCTAACAGATGTCATTGATACAAAACCTCTCCTCAAAGGTGACGAGATAAATACTACAGCAGATAAGGATTTAACAGGCAAAGCATATATCAATGCAATTCATTCAAAGATAACCGTATGGAATGCATTAGTATCTATCAATACATATGCAGAATAACCACACAGGAAACAATTACCTGCCACAATATTATCAGATGCGTTCTGGGCCTGTTCCTTGGTCAAGGCAACACTCTGGCCTACTGTCTAGGAGGTTGGCTATCTGTCTGGCTTACTCCTGGCCTTGGCTGTGACTGGGGAGTCGTCGGTGGTGGCTGAAAGGAGTGTACAACAGATGATTTTCTATCAGGCTGTGCAACTAATCTAGAGGATTCTGCTCCCTGGGATCCCTGGGAACCTCGCTGTGGAAAAACTCTTGCAAAGTGTCCTGACTGTCTGCAGATGCGGCAACTACCAAACACACCTCGGCATTGCTCGGTGGGATGTCTTCCTCCACAAGTTCTGCAGTAAACCCCTGTATAACTTTGGCTAGAACCACTGGAGCTATATGAAAAACTCCCTAACTTCTTAAACTGTTTCCTTCGAGCTTTCAGAAAATCTTTTTTTCCACCACTACTACTGCCACTATCAAATCTAGACGGTGATTGCCAGAATTGAGCTGTAGGTTGTTGCTGTTTCTGTTGTTCAGAAACATACGACATTACTCGCTGTTGGATCAAACTTACCTCAGCTCCCTTTGCCCTATTCAAGGCGTCAGCAAAATTATGGGTTCGCTCCACATTTACTAATGCAAATATCTCAGGATTCAATCCATTGATGAACTGATCAGCTACAGCTTCATCATTCCCAGCCACGTGAGGAGCAAAACGTAGTAAGGTAAAGAATTTTGCTATATATCCTTCAATATTCAGCTGACCCTGTTTCAAGTTGGCAAACTCTATACTCTTGTCCTTTCGGTATGATATTGGGAAAAACCTTTGATAGAATTCAGCTTTGAAGATTTTCCATGTAATCACCGTACCACGCTGTTCTAAGGCTTCCTTGGTTGCGATCCACCAACTCTTCGCGACCTCGTGTAACTGGTGCCCAATAATTTAACTCTACGTTCATCTGGGTAATCAAGTGAATCAAACAGCATTTCTATATCATCTAGCCAACTCTCACAATTAATAGTCGTCTCAGTACCCTTCAGAATCGACAGTTGAAATGACTGAAACCTCCTCAACAGTGCTTTCATCGGAGTTGCAGACATATCCATCTGATTAGTCAAGGTACTACCCGGTTCTGGGATTCTTCGAGGAGGTATATCTGATTACCAAAAGAATTAGTAACCAAATACAACAAACATGTTTCAGTCCTCCTCTGATCATCTTACTGCTGATCCAGAATCGGTTCTAATTCATTCTCAAATAATACATGCTTACAATCAAATCAGATAATCAAGTAAACATGCAATTTCAAAGCAGTAAACTATAAATCAATAGAATAAGCATATCAATCTCAAACATTGCAACATATCGAGGCAATGCCAATTAAGTATGTGATTTTGGGAAACTCAAGTTAAATCAAACTCGAGTTGTGCAATCCCGGATCAACATTGATTTATACCTTTATGTCGTGGCACAACCACTTGACAACTCTGATCTTTCTTCTACTGATTCTGATTCCAATCTGGAATAATAATTCAAGAAGCATAATATCACAATACCACTCGAATCAATACTGGATATAATCGGAACTCAATTTAATTCTGTTTCGATGGCATAACTGCATAATCTCAATATACCCAGCAATATAAATCAACAGATATCAATTCCCACAACTCATAATCGATAACAATACAAATCTGATATCAAATCTAAGTCAAATCCATTCTGAATAATCATAACAATTTCATATGGTATCTGTTCTTCAATCCGATTTCGATTATACGATGTCTAATATGTCGAGAACACCATATAAGAATCATATCCGATTCCTTCAATATCATATTTTTAAATCATAACAAAACGTAGTAAAACTTACGTTCAGTTAAAGCCCTCGTCGATAAAAACACAGTATCGAAGTCGGATTGAAATTCTGACGAGCGGATCTTGCGTGAATTAATTTCTAAAATCAAGAATTGAGAATTCCCTCCAAGTCTCTCGGTTTCCTCTTGCTGAAATCTGTCTGAATGAAAGAGGTTTACAAATTATATATCTCCAGCACGCATAGCAATGACAAGTGTTGATTTTCTGTTCAGCATGCCTCGCGCATATGCGCGAGACCTACTGTCTCGGTACATAACCTTCTCGGCAACTCGCGCATATGCGCGCACCATCTCCGCGCACATGCGCGTATTTCTTTGCAACTCTCTGCCATACTCGCGCATATGCGCGGGTCCATGTCATGCATATGCGCGAGGTTCTCGGCCTACCTCGCACATATGCTCCCGGCTGGGTCGCGCATATGCGCGAGGTGCTCATTCCTCGCACATAATTCAGTCTTCTTTTCGTCTATCCCGGTCTTGCCCGTTCTATCTATAATCACATCAATTTATCAACTAATCATTTCAGATTACAATAATCAAAATCTCGGGCATTACAATATGCGTGCATGACAACAGGTGGGACAAGATCAGGGTCGGAAAGAGGATAAAAGATCGAGATTAGAGTGGAGATCCGGGTCTAGATGTAGAACTGATTTTCAACACTTGATGTGTAGTGGATTAATACTAGTGCGTTATGATTGTATATTGTACAAGACTTGTAATTTTGATCATGTTCTAGATATTGCACTTGATTTTTTAATTAAATAATATGGGACATAAATTGTCGTAGAAATTTGTAACCTTGTTATAAAGTGTTCAACATTTAAAAAAAATTGCGACCCAGTTTATTTAATTGATCCACTTAATCCTAATGATGATTGAAAAGAATGAGTTTGTAGAACCAGTAAATCAGTAGACGTATAAGCCATGCATAATTCTAGATTTTTAAATTTAATTGACTTCATTGCATAATTATTTTAAATGCGTATGTTTGAAGTTAATTATTTATTATTTCAGTTCAGTAGTTTGATTTCTTAGCATTTCAGTTCTTTCAGTGAGGCCGGACCGGAGTTGGAGTTTTGAGATAGAATTTAAGATTCGAGAAATATTTCCAGAAGTTAATTTAGCTAGCAACTAAGTTCATTTAAGTTAGAAAGGGAGGTTTGAGGATTTAATTTAATTATTTGAGGTGATTAAGAAATGAACTCATTTAAGTTATTTAATTAAGGGGTTAGCTCACTAAATTAATTAAAGGATTAGTAAGGCTTTTAAGGGTTATTAAATTACTAGATAATCAATTTCCCCCTACCATTTATCATGCATTTTCGGCCACACCCCTAGAAGAACAAACTAGGACTTGCCAACTCACCTTTGACCCATTCTTGGTTGATTAGCATGCTAATTCTTTTAGCTATTTTTCCACCTTAATTAATTAATACTAGACCACTATCCTAACCCTTGTTTGGCATGATAAAATCGGCCACTATACTCTAGAATCACCCAAGAGATCATTTGATAGCAATTCAAAATTCAAAATTCAAATGCATGAAGACTTGGTCTTGATATGATCCTTATATCTTGCACCATCCTCCTCACCCCTCATAACCACTCCATCACACTCCCTCCCCACCAAAATCAGACCCCGTTTCAGTAGAAAAAACGTGAATAATAGCTAGGGAGAAAGGGAGAAAAATCGAGAACTAGAAAGAACAAGAGAAGCGCTCCATCTCCTCCGTGCCGCATCGTCGTCGTTTCGTTCGTTTTCTTTCGAAACGAAACCAGGCATGTCTAGATTTCTTTCAAACCTCAATCAAGTCATATTATCAATTATTTTTCAGTATATGATCATGTTTTATCAAGCAAAAACCGAGATACATGTCAAAACATTTTGAAACAGCAAATGCAGAATTTTTGATATTCCTTGGCAAGCTTCACGTTTTTCTTGGTTTGTGAGTTTCAGGTGATTGGTTCGACTCCAGGCTCCCAAGGCGACTCCTAGACACGTAATAGGATGCATTAGGACCATGTTGGCCCATTCATTCAGCCGCAATGCTTGCTGGAAAACCGAAATGACAGCAAGTTTCCCATAGGCGCAGATTGGTGTTCGAAATTTCAGTTTTTGTGTCAAGGGGTTGGATCTGATCTTGGCTGCCCTAAGGGCTCTTAGCCATGGTTGGATCACTTCCCTAGCATGTCTAAGACGTGACTAAGTCACCCTTTTGCTGGCTTGGTCCATGGCTCATCGGTTTTAATCAAATCAACAAGAACAGCCCCTTTCCCCATTCGGCCCCTTCCATTTTTCAGCATATGGTTTCGGTTTTTGGTTGCTTGGTATAGATCTTGGTTGGCATATGGCCCATAACCACGGTTCATATCATGCCCCTATATGTCTAGATCATGCGATGGTCAATCAAATGGCCACTGGTACGACGCAAGACATCGATCTAAGCAAAACACTACACACGTATGCACGTTGGTTCTCGGTTGGAGTTTCGGATGAGTTTTGGTGTGATGCGGATTGTGGCTGGCCTAGGGCCCTTAGCCATGGTTCAAATCATTTCTTGGGATGTTGGTAAGAGTCTCTGGTTGGTGGTTCACGCCCCAATGGCCGGTAGTCTCGAAAACAACACAAGTTACATGGGTGTGCAGCTGCTGGAAATTTACAGCAAGTTGCTGTGTCGTTTAGAAGGCTCGTTTGAGTTCTTCGTTGGCTTTTAGCCCATGGCCTTGGACTGGACAGTGCCTCATTGAGTTGGGAAGGTCATGTTTTTGACCGTTTGTGATTCGGATCATTTTTGAGATCGTACGAGAATTTACGGTTCAATGTGCCAAATTGACTTCTCGAAAGAGCGTTTCGTGTTTTGGCCTTCATTCCACCTAGATTTCGACCCTATCATATTACGAGCATTATTTTATGATTTTTCAGCGTATTTTAATCATGACTATACGTCGGTTCGGTGTCGGTTCAGGTTGGCTCGGAGTCATGATTAAATGCGAAGTCATTAGGCGTCATAGTCGCATCTTTTGAACTAAATTGCATAGTTGGTCAAGTTTAAGCTATTGCATATTTTTCATGGCACAGTTAGGTTGCAGCGAGCCTGGGGACGATCTAATCCAATCCAGTTGGTAAAATTACAGGATTTTTCATTATGCCAGTTAATTATATTACGTGCATGAAAACAGAAAATGATTATTTTTGAGATTTATGCGATATGGCTTGTGGTTCATTCACTATGTGGGAGTGTTATTTTATACGGTCGCCAGTGTCCGAACAGTTCAGTATGGTACCACCCGGTCGCCAGTGACCGGCCAGCTCATTTCAGTTTCAGCCTCCCCGGTAGCCAGTTACCGATCAGTTCAGCTTAGTGCAGTGGCCACAGGCGTAAAACATAATCTCAACAGAAAATTTTACCAGTTATTTCAGTACAGGCTCCAAGGAGCAAACATTTTTACTGTGATTATCAGTTCAGTTATGCACGTATTATAATTGCTCAGTACAGATTATTTTCAGCATGCCTCAGGACATGATATTTTATCCCATGCATATTTTAATTCCGATTTTTACTCGTTAGATGCGATATATGCATGCTGAGTCTTTAGGCTCACTAGACTTGATTGTTGTAGGTACTGATGAGGCCAGGGCCGAGGGCGGGGACTAGTGAGCCAGCTTGGGTCGGCAGTAGTGGCACCCGAGGACCTCAGTGCAGCAGTTGTTATTTTATTCCGCAAACAATTTTTATCAGTCGTTGGATAATTTTTAAATTGTTATTTTTGGCAAAACTTTATTTTCTTCCGCTGCTATTATTTTAAACATTGAACTTGATTCATCAGTCGATTTTATGAATGAGGCCATTTAAGTTCTTTTAAAAAGAAAAATTTTTAATTTTCCGCAAATTTTCAAGCAAGGAGTTCTAGGGCGTTTACAGTTGGTATCAGAGCCGACCTCTCTTAGTACGGTGAGGTTCAGGGACGAACCAAGCGGAAGCTGGTGGGCATGTGAGGCCCAGGGCCGAAGAGGGCGGGGGGTGATCGCCGGTGCCATGAGGTTGCACGGACAATGAGCGGCTCCTGGCAGGCTTCTAGGTGGATGGAACATGAATGAACCGATCCCACACCGGAATGAGAGGGATTCCGAGACTGTTCAATGTAATGGACTGTACAGTTGAAGAGGGCTTAAAAGATTTGATTGGTACTACTCATATCACGAAGGTGCATCTTCTTTTCGGTAGCTCGTCACATAAGAACTCTAAAGTTAAGCGTGCTTGACTTGGGTCAATTTTGGGATGGGTGACCCCTTGGAAAGTTTCCTAGGGTGCGTGTGAGTGAGGACATAAGCACGCTGGAAAGACTCGTCTTGATACAGTGAGGACAGTCGTCGAATCTGGGGCGTTACAGTTGGTATCAGAGCGGTGGTTCTGTATAGGGTTTCACTGCTACTGACCGCGAGAAGCTCACGAAGCCACGTCTTCGGTCTGTAAGTTTTTCAGTTCAGCATTTTGTTCAGCATTTTAGTTAAAGCATGAATTAGTTTGTCAGCATGCTTCCAGATTTTCAGTATTTCAGGGTTCATTTAAAATAAATTATGGAATTATGCATGTTAGTTACGTATGGGTTATGTTGGAACAGTATGCCCCCTAGACGCATTCTAGAGCGCAATAGAGAGGAGGAGCCTCGCCGAGAGGACAGAGAGGAGCATAGACAGGAGGGAGACCTACCACCTCCTCCACCGCCCCCACCGGACATGAGTGCCCAGATGTTAGCTGGGATGGAACAGTTCTTCGCACAGTTTGCAGGGAACAATGCCGCAGCCGCAGCCAGGTCGACAGGGCTCGAGGCTTTTTATGAGCGATTCATGAAGATGCGCCCGAAGGAATTCTCTGGGACATCTGACCCCATGGTTGCCGAGGGATGGATCAAATCCCTCGAGGTCATCTTTGAGTTTATGGAGCTGGGGGACGCAGACCGAGTCCGATGTGCCACCTACCTGTTCATTGGAGACACCCGCTTATGGTGGGAAGGAGCTTCGGTAGCCTTGACTTTGGCTACACTTTCATGTACCCGCTTTACGGAAGTTTTCTACTCCAAGTATTTTTCTGAGGAGGTTCGCACCAGGCTGACCACCGAGTTCATGAGTCTGAGACAGGGGGATATGACGGTTACGGAGTTTATCCGTAAGTTCAACAGGGTCTATCACTTTGTGCCCCTGATCGCGAATGATGCCAGAGCCAAGCTGATGCACTTCCTGGTGGGTTTACGGCCGATCTTGCGCCGGGATGTTAGAGTATCTGACCCTGCTACTTATGAGATTGCCGTCTCCAAGGCCTTAGCCGCAGAGCAGGATCTGCGGGATATCGAGAGGGATCGCCAGGGCAAGCGCCCAGTCCAAGCACCGCACCGCCCTCCTCCTCATCAGCATCAGCAGCAGAATAAGAGGCCTTTTCATGGACCGCCCAGGAACCGAGGCCAGCAGCAACAGCGGGGACGCCCAGCCCCGAGGACTCAGAAGCACCCAGTCTGTCCCAGGTGCTCGCGTCGCCATCCTGGAGCATGTATGGCTGGCTCAGAAAAGTGTTTTAAGTGTGGCAGTCCAGACCACATGTTGCTGCAATGTCCTTAGAGGAATCTGCCTACCCAAGGCAGAGTTTTTGCTCTCCATGCCGCGGAAACCAACCCGGAGACTATGTTGTTGACAGGGAGAATTTTTATATCTGGTTCCGCTACCAAGGCCTTGATAGATTCAGTGGCCACACACTCGTTTATTTCGAAGATCTTTGCAAACTTTCTCAAGATCCAGACAATTGGGCTAGATACAGCCTTTTCAGTAGTGTTGCCGTCAGGCGAGGAGATGGCAGCTATCAATGTTATCCGAGATATAGACCTTGAGCTGCACGGTAATCTTGTTTACACGGATCTGATTGTGCTACCGATGCCGGAATTTGACATCATCCTAGGGATGGATTGGCTATTGAAGAACAGAGTGTTGATAGACTTCCAGCGGAGATCTGTCCTTGTCCGACCGCCTGGAATGGAGCAGTTATTATTTGAGCCGGACAGGTACTTTCCTTTACCGCGCATTATTCCTTATGTTCAGGCTAGGAAGCTCATGCATAGAGGGTGTCGGGCATTTCTAGCGACCTTTTTATCTGTCCCCGAGGAACCCAGCCAGGCAGCTTCAGATGTTCCGATTGTCAGAGATTTCTTAGACGTTTTTCCCGAAGACGTCTCTGGTATGCCACCCGAGAGAGAGGTGGAGTTTTCAATTGAGCTTATGCCAGGTACGGCTTCGATATCCAAAGCGCCGTACCGACTAGCACCGACAGAGATGGCAGAGCTTAAGAAGCAGATTCAGGAACTTCTCGACAAGGAGTTCATTCGCCCGAGCTTTTCTCCATGGGGCGCGCCGGTCTTATTTGTGAAAAAGAAGGGATGGCTCGATGAGGCTTTCCATTGACTACCGGGAGTTGAACAGGGTTACAGTGAAGAATAAATACCCACTGCCGAGGATTGAGGATCTGTTTGACCAGTTGCAGGGAGCTTCGATTTTCTCCAAGATAGATCTGCGTTCCGGTTATCACCAGTTGAGGGTGAGAGATGCTGATGTTTCGAAGACAGCTTTCAGAACTCGTTATGGTCAGTACGAGTTCCTTGTGATGCCGTTCAGTCTGACGAATGCGCCAGCGATCTTCATGGATCTAATGAATCGCGTATTTCAGCCTTACCTTGACCAGTTTGTGATAGTGTTCATAGATGACATTCTCGTCTACTCCAAGAGTCGGGAGGAGCACAGTTGGCATCTGACCACAGTGTTTCAGACATTGCAGAAGCACAAACTATTCGCAAAGTTCAGTAAGTGCGAATTCTAGTTAGAGAAGGTGGCGTTCTTGGGCCACATTGTTTCTAGCAGTGGCATTGAGGTAGACCCGGCGAAAGTTGCAGCAGTCAGAGATTGGGTTGCGCCTCAGAATGCATCAGAGATCCGCAGTTTTCTTGGGCTAGCAGGATATTACAGGAAGTTCATTCAGGGATTCTCATCCATTGCCGTTCCACTCACAGCACTGACCAAGAAAAATGTGAAATTTTTTTGGAACGAGGAGTGTCAGAAGAGCTTCAATACTTTGAAGCAAGCTCTTATCTCAGCACCCGTTTTGGCTGTACCGTCAGGATCTGGTGAGTTTGTCCTTTATACCGATGCTTCGAAGCTTGGTTTAGGTGCAGTTCTGATGCAGCATGGGAGAGTGATAGCGTATGCTTCTCGACAGCTGAAAATCCACGAGAAGAATTACCCTACCCATGATCTGGAGTTAGCGGCCGTAGTTTTTGCTTTGAAGATTTGGAGGCACTATCTGTATGGAGAGAAGTGTCAGATCTTTACCGACCATAAGAGCCTCAAGTATTTCTTTACGCAGAAGGAGCTGAACATGCGTCAGAGGCGTTGGTTGGAGCTTGTGAAAGATTACGATTGTGACATTAGCTACCACCCGGGTAAAGCTAATGTAGTTTCGGATGCTTTGAGCAGGAAAGTCGCAGTGATGGCTCACTTGACAATTCAGAAACCTCTTCAGATTGAGATGCAGAAGTTCGATCTTGAGACTTATCCGCGAGGTAGAGTTCCTCGTTTATCTACATTGACTATCCAGTCCTTTCTTATTGACCGTATTCGCAGCGGTCAGGCAGCAGATGAGCAGTTGGCACAGTGGAAGAAGAGATGAAGCCAAGGGCAGTGTTTTGTATACAGTCAGCGACGGTATTGTGAGATACCGAGATAGGATATGGGTTCCTAGCAGTGATTCTATCCGAGCAGATATTCTATTAGAGGCCCACATGTCCCCGTACTCCATTCACCCTGGGAGTACGAAGATGTACAAGGATCTGCAGCTATTGTATTGGTGGCCAGGGATGAAGAAGGACATCAGGCGATTTGTGTCCGAGTGTCTGACTTGCCAGTTAGTGAAGGCCGAGCATCAGAGACCAGCAGGTTTGCTCAAGCCTCTTCCTATTCCCGAGTGGAAGTGGGAGAACATTACCATGGACTTTGTGACCGGATTGCCGAGGTCAGCCAGAGGATCGAATGCTATCTGGGTGATTGTGGATCGTCTTACCAAATCAGCGCACTTCTTGCCTATTAAGACGACTTTCACCATGATTCAGTATGCAGATCTGTATATCCGAGAGATAGTTCAACTCCATGGTATTCCGGTTTTGATCGTATCCGACAGAGATCCCAGATTCACTTCCTCATTTTGGAAGAGCTTGCATTCGACTTTGGGTACGAAGTTGCTGTTTAGCACAGCTTTCCATCCGCAGACAGATGGGCAGTCGGAGCGAGTTATTCAGATTTTGGAGGATCTTCTTCGCGCTTGCGTCATTGATTTCTCTGGGAGTTGGGAGTCGAACTTACCATTGGTAGAGTTCACCTATAACAACAGTTTCCAGTCGTCTATAGGTATGGCTCCGTATGAAGCACTGTATGGCCGCAAGTGTAGATCTCTTGTTCATTGGGATTAAGTAGGAGAGAGAGAAGAGTTGGGTCCAGAGATTGTTCAGCAGGCAGCAGATGTAGTAGTCAAGATCCGTGATAGGATGAGGACTGCTCAGAGCCGACAGAAGAGTTATGCCGATCAGCGGAGGAGAGACTTAGAGTTTGCAGTGGGCGATCATGTCTTTGTGAAAGTGGCACCTATGAAAGGTGTCATGAGGTTTGGCAAGAAAGGAAAGCTCAGTCCGAGATTCATTGGACCGTTTGAGATCCTTGACAGAGTTGGGACGCTAGCTTATCGTGTGGCTCTTCCGCCGAATCTGGCCGGAGTACACAATGTGTTCCACGTCTCCATGCTGAGGAAGTATATGGCAAATCCTTCGCATGTGCTGAATTTCGAGCCGTTGCAGCTTACTCCGAACTTAACTTATGAGGAGAGACCCGTGCAGATCCTAGACAGGCAGGAGAAGAAGCTTCGGAACAAGTTGGTTAAGAGAGTCAAAGTCAAATTGCTCAACCATTCAAAGGAGGAAGCTACGTGGGAGTCTGAGCCGGAGATGAGAGATCGATACCCCGAGTTATTCGGTGAGTTCTAATTTCGAGGACGAAATTTCTTTTAAGGGGGGAGGATTGTAGAACCCGTAAATCAGTAGACGTATAAGCCATGCATAATTCTAGATTTTTAAATTTAATTGACTTCATTGCATAATTATTTTAAATGCATATGTTTGAAGTTAATTATTTATTATTTCAGTTCAGTAGTTTGATTTCTTAGCATTTCAGTTATTTCAGTGAGGCCGGACCAGAGTTGGAGTTTTGAGATAGAATTTAAGATTCGAGAAATATTTCCAGAAGTTAATTTAGCTAGCAACTAAGTTCATTTAAGTTAGAAAGGGAGGTTTGAGGATTTAATTTAATTATTTGAGGTGATTAAGAAATGAACTCATTTAAGTTATTTAATTAAGGGGTTAGCTCACTAAATTAATTAAAGGATTAGTAAGGCTTTTAAAGGCTATTAAATTACTAGATAATCAATTTCCCCCTACCATTTATCATGCATTTTCGGCCACACCCCTAGAAGAACAAACTAGGACTTGCCAATTCACCTTTGACCCATTCTTGGTTGATTAGCATGCTAATTCTTTTAGCTATTTTTCCACCTTAATTAATTAATACTAGACCACTATCCTAACCCTTGTTTGTCATGAAAAAATCGGCCACTATACTCTAGAATCACCCAAGAGATCATTTGATAGCAATTCAAAATTCAAAATTCAAATGCATGAAGACTTGGTCTTGATATGATCCTTATATCTTGCACCATCCTCCTCACCCCTCATAACCACTCCATCACACTCCCTCCCCACCGAAATCAGACCCCTTTTCAGTAGAAAAAACGCGAATAATAGCTAGGGAGAAAGGGAGAAAAATCGAGAACTAGAAAGAACAAGAGAAGCGCTCCATCTCCTCCGTGCCGCGTCGTCGTCGTTTCGTTCGTTTTCTTTCGAAACGAAACCAGGCATGTCTAGATTTCTTTCAGACCTCAATCAAGTCATATTATCAATTATTTTTCAGTATATGATCAGGTTTTATCAAGCAAAAACCGAGATACATGTCAAAACATTTTGAAACAACACATGCAGAATTTTTGATATTCCTTGGCAAGCTTCACGTTTTTCTTGGTTTGTGAGTTTCAGGTGATTGGTTCGACTCTAGGCTCCCAAGGCGACTCCTAGACACGTAATAGGATGCATTAGGACCATGTTGGCCCATTCATTCAGCCCCCATGCTTGCTGGAAAACCGAAATGACAGCAAGTTTCCCATAGGCGCAGATTGGTGTTCGAAATTTCAGTTTTTGCGTCAAGGGGTTGGATCTGATCTTGGCTGTCCTAAGGGCTCTTAGCCATGGTTGGATCACTTCCCTAGCATGTCTAAGACGTGACTAAGTTGCCCTTTTGGTGGCTTGGTCCATGGCTCATCGGTTTTAATCAAATCAACAAGAACAGCCCCTTCCCCATTCGGCCCCTTCCATTTTTCAGCATATGGTTTCGGTTTTTGGTTGCTTGGTATGGATCTTGTTTGGCCTATGGCCCATAGCCCTGGTTCATATCATGCCACTATATGTCTAGATCGTGCCATGGTCAATCAAATGGCCACTGGAACGACGCAAGACATCGATCTAAGCAAAACACTACACACGTATGCACGTTGGTTCTCGGTTGGAGTTTCGGTTGAGTTTTGGTGTGATGCGGATTGTGGCTGGCCTAGAGCCCTTAGCCATGGTTCAAATCATTCCTTGGGATGTTGGTAAGAGTCTCTGGTCGGTGTTTCACGCCCCAATGGCCGGTAGTCTCGAAAACAACACAAGTTACACGGGTGTGCAGCTGCTGGAAATTTACAGCAAGTTGCTGTGTCGTTTAGAAGGCTCGTTTGAGTTCTTGGTTGGCTTTTAGCCCATGGCCTTGGACTGGACAGTGCCTCATTGAGTTGGGAAGGTCATGTTTTTGACCGTTTGTTATTCGGATCATTTTGAGATCGTACTAGAATTTACGGTGCAATGTGCCAAATTGACTCTCGAAAGAGCGTTTCGTGTTTTGGCCTCCATTCCACCTAGATTTCGACCCTATCATTTTAGGAGCATTATTTTATGATTTTTCAGAGTATTTTAATCATGAATATACGTCGGTTTGGTGTCGGTTCAGGTTGGCTCGGAGTCATGATTAAATGCGAAGTCATTAGGCGTCATAATCGCATCTTTTGAACTAAATTGCATAGTTGGTCAAGTTTAAGCTATTGCATATTTTTCATGGCACAGTTAGGTTGCAGCGAGCCTGGGGACGATCCAATCCAATCCAGTTGGTAAAATTACAGGATTTTTCATTATTCCAGTTAATTATATTACGTGCATGAAAATAGAAAATGATTATTTTTGAGATTTATGCGATATGGCTTGTGGTTCATTCACTATGTGGGAGTGTTATTTTATACGGTCGCCAATGACCGATCAGTTCAGTATGGTACCACCCGGTCGCCAGTGACCGGCCAGCTCAGTTCAAGTTTCAGCCTCCCCAGTAGCCAGTTACCGATCAGTTCAGCTTAGTGCAGTGGCCACAGGCGTAAAACATAATCTCAACAGAAAATTTACCAGTTATTTCAGTACAGGCTCCAAGGAGCAAAAATTTTTACTGTGATTATCAGTTCAGTTATGCACGTATTATAATTGCTCAGAACAGATTATTTTCAGCATGCCTCAGGACATGATATTTTATCCCATGCATATTTTAATTCCGATTTTTACTCGTTAGATGCGATATATGCATGCTTAGTCTTTAGGCTCACTAGACTTGATTGTTGTAGGTACTGATGAGGCCAGGGCCGAGGGCGGGGACCAGTGAGCCAGCTTGGGTCGGCAGTAGTGGCACCCGAGGACCTCAGTGCAGCAGTTGTTATTTTATTCCGCAAACAATTTTTATTAGTCGTTGGATAATTTTTAAATTGTTATTGTTGGCAAAACTTTATTTTCTTCCGCTGCTATTATTTTAAACATTGAACTTGATTCATCAGTCGATTTTATGAATGAGGACATTTAAGTTATTTTATAAAGAAAAATTTTTAATTTTTCGCAAATTTTCAAGCAAGGAGTTCTAGGTCGTTTACAGAGTTAGCGTCCGGGTGCCCACATAAGAGTTGTTGTAGCTACTGCTGTGGAAGGATCTACTTCTCTCGTTTGCAACTCGAACTCATAGGCCTTCAGATCAGCAAATAGATCATGTAATTCGACATTATTCATGTCTTTTGATTCTCTCATGGCCATATTCTTAACATCCCACTCCTTGGGAAAACCTCGGACCACTATTAGCGCAATTTCTTTGTTTGAATAAACTTTTCCAAGTGCATTCAGTTCATTTATGATGCTGCTGATTCTCTCATCATATTCGTTCATAGATTCTCCAGTCTTCATCTTTATATTATAGAACTTCTGAACAGCAACTGAAAGTTTGTTTTCTTTGGTTTGCTCATTGCCTTCGCAGAGCTGAATTAACTTTTCTCAGAATTCTTTTGCAGTCTTGCACATCTTTATTATGCTGAAAGTGATTTATCCAGCGTTTTTGTAGAGCCCAAAATCATTACACGTAAACCCTTGCATTTATTAAATGGTTAAAATTATTTATTGAGTTTTTAAAATGATTTTTAACCATGCATGATTTATGATTTTAAATTATTACATGTTATTGTGATGTACGTTAAAATATTTCTTGAGTTTTATGAATTGAAGGTATTGAAAATTAATACGTTTTTTAAGTTGAAAGTTATTCCAGAAAGTAGACCTAAAATTCACAGTAATCAAAATGACAGCAAACTCAATTTTTGAAATCTAAAAATCGTTTCAAAAGAAATCCAACCATTTTTTGCTCAAACTTTGCATATCACACATGAATTTTGTACTCAATAAACATCAAAACAAATGTTTTAACTTTTGTGGGACTGCTCAAGCTGTCCCACGAGTGAGTTATGATTATTTTTGTGGGACTGCTCAAGCTGTGAAATTTCTGTGTCACAAAACCCGTCGCCCCCTGTTATTTTGACTTCTGCGACTTATAGGTTGGTTTTCTATAAATGTTTTAAACATATGATTTGTAGTACTCTATTTTATCTTCTATTTGATAGAAAATTCATAATTTTCTGATAAGAAATAAGGGAGATATAATTTTATTGTAAATTCGCACAGGCTGTGAAATTTAAGTGTCACAAAACCCGTCACCCTCTGTTATTTTTTAATCTGCGACTTATAGGTTGGTTTTCTTGAAATGTTTTCAACATATAATTTGTGTTACTCTGTCTTATCGCACAGGCTGTGAAATTTAAGTGTCACAAAACCCGTCACCCTCTGTTATTTTTTAATCTGCGACTTATAGGTTGGTTTTCTTGAAATGTTTTCAACATATAATTTGTGTTACTCTGTCTTATCTTTTATTTAATAGTAAATTCATAATTTTCTGATAAGAAAAGAGGGAGATATGATTTGTATAGTAAAATCGCACAAACTATGAAATTTCTATGTCACAAAACCCGTCATCCTATATTATTTTGAATTCTGTGACTTATAATTTGGTTTCCAGGAAATGTTGTCAACACATGATTTAGTCCTCTGTGTTATCTTCGATTCGATAGAAAATTCGTAATTTTTTGATAAGAAATGAGAGAGATATGATTTGTATCGTAAAACCGCTCAAGCTGTGAAAATTTGTGCATGTTCTTCACGTTTTCTCAAGTTTTTATTGCAGGCCTCGTTGGAATCTCCTGAGTCTTTGCTGCTGTGGTTAGGGCAGCATTTCCAGAGTGTTCCAACGAAGCCCTTGACGTTTTAAGTGTGTTCGACGTGCAAAAATAAAATGTTTTATTTTTGAGGTATGCTAAATGTCTTGTGACCAATTATGAACGGGTTTGGAAGCCGGAGAACGTGTCCGGGGACCTCTCCCTGGTAAATTATGACCGGGTTTTGATCATGACTGGATAGCGGTAACCAGAGACCAATCCACCCGGTAAGTATAACCGGGGGATCTTATGTATGTGGTAGTGGACATCCTTGCCAGTCCAGTAATGTGGTTTAGTCTGATCAGGCGCATAACATATGGGTCACTTGCTTTGAAACATATCTCTACGCAAAATTATGATAATATTCATGTTTAATATGTATGATTCAAGTACGTTTATGAAAATGTTTATGAATCGATGGCACGTCTATGTTTATGTAAGTATGTTCAAAGTTAAGATACGTATGTGCTACTTAAAATGCATGTGGTTTTATTATACTTTACTTGCTATTCCCAGTTTATACATGTTGAGTTTTTAGACTCACTAAACTTGATCGATTCAGGTGAAGACGAGTTTGAGGAGACGAGAGGCAGGGATCAGTGAGTTGGGTCGGACTGCGTGGAGTTTAAACCCGAGGCTGGCTTACGTTTTAAGAAATTTTTTATGCACGTATCAAATACTCTGATTTTCATTGGATAACTTTACGATATTTAAACAAGTGTTTTTGCAAACTTTGGTTGTAGTTGTTCTATTTCAAATATTTTAGACGAGCAGATTATTTTTATCGCAATTTAAAAGTTTATTATTTATTTAAGAAAATTTTTTATTTTTCCGCAAATTTTAAATAAGTTCAATAATACGGTACGTCACAATTGGTATCAGAGTGGTGTTCTTGTAAAAGGTTATGCCTACTGTCAATTGCGAGAAGCTCACAAAGTCATGTCTCAAATCTATAAGTTTTAAGGTTTTAAAATTTTTTCATGTAGTTGACGACGTCACAGGTCTTCCACCAGAGAGAGAGGTGGAATTTGTAATCGATCTCATGCCAGGCACAGTGCCAATCTCTAAGGCACCGTACCGATTAGCTCCAGCTGAGATGTTAGAGCTCAAGCAGCAGATACAGGAGCTTCTAGACAAGGAATTCATCCGCCCCAATTTCTCGTCGTGGGGCGCACCAGTGCTTTTTGTGAAAAAGAAAGATGGTAGCATGAGACTGTGCATCGATTACCGGGAGTTGAACAAGGTAACGATAAAGAACAAGTACCCACTTCCTAGGATCGAAGACTTGTTTGATCAGTTGCAGGGAGCCACGCTGTTCTCTAAGATAGATCTTCGATCAGGGTATCACCAGCTGAAGGTGAAAGATGCAGATGTGCACAAGACAACCTTCAGGACCAGATATGGCCATTACGAGTTCTTAGTGATGCCGTTCGGACTGACGAATGCTCCAGCAATTTTCATGGACTTGATGAACCGAGTATTTCAGTCTTACCTTGATCAATTCGTCATAGTGTTCATTGTCGACATTCTTATCTACTCGAAGAGCCATGAGGAGCATAACCAGCACTTGAAGACAGTTTTGCAGACCTTGCAGAGTCGCAAGTTATTCGCGAAGTTCAGTAAGTGTGTATTCTGGTTGAAAAAGGTAGCGTTTTTGGGTCACATAGTGTCTAGCGGTGGAATTGAGGTGGATCCAGCAAAGGTAGCAGCCGTTAAGGAATGGGTTGAACCGAAGAATGCTTCTGAGATCCGCAGTTTTCTGGGTTTAGCCGGTTACCACCGTAAGTTCATTCAGGGGTTTTCTTCGATAGCAGGGCCACTCACTTCACTGACCAAGAAGAACGCTAAGTTTGTGTGGAGTGACGAGTGTCAGAAGAGTTTTGATACTTTGAAGCAAGCTCTTGTTTCAGCACCAGTGTTAGCCATACCAACGGGGCAAGGTGATTTTGTGCTTTATACCGATGCATCTAAACTCGGTTTAGGCGCAGTCTTGATGCAGCAGGGTCGGGTGATAACTTATGCTTTCAGACAGTTAAAGGTGCATGATAAGAATTACCCGACGGATGATTTAGAATTAGCCGCTGTTGTATTTGCATTGAAGATTTGGAAACACTACTTGTACGGCGAGAAGTGTCAGATATTCATGGATCAGAAGAGTCTCAAGTATTTCTTCACACAGAAAGAACTGAATATGAGGCAGAGACGGTGGTTAGAGTTGGTAAAAGACTATGACTGTGAGATTAGCTACCATCCGGGGAAAGCTAATGTAGTGGCAAATGCCTTAAGCCGGAAAGTTGCAGTCATAGCTCAGTTGTCAGTGGAAAGACCTCTTTAGTCTGAGATTCAGAGGTTTGGTTTAGAAGTTTATCGCAAGGGTAGAGCTCCGAGGTTGTCTAATCTGACAGTCCAATCTTCCTTGCTTGACCGTATTCCCGCAGGTCAGCCTTCAGACGAGCAGTTATAGAAATGGAGGCTGAAGGACGAGGCTAAGGGCAGTGTACTCTACACAGTGTCATATGGTATCGTGAGATACAGAGACAGAATGTGGGTACCTAGCGTTGATTCGATCAGAGAGGATATTCTGACTAGAGGTACGTGCATCTCAGTATTCCATTCACCCAGGAGGCACCAAAATGTAAAAGGACCTGTAGATTTTGTATTGGTGGCCAGGGATGAAGCGAGACATCCGCAAATTTGTGTATGAATGCCTCACTTATCAGAAGGTGAAGGCAGAACATCAGAGGCCAGCAAGCCACTCCCCATCCCAGAGTGGAAATGGGAGAATATTACAATAGACTTTGTGGTTGGGTTGCCAAGGTCAGTCAGGGGATCAAATTCTATCTGGGTTATAGTGGATCAACTCAATAAGTCAACACACTTTTTGCCAGTGAAGACGACTTTCTCCATGACGCAGTATGCAGAGCTTTATATCAAGGAGATAGTGCGATTGCATGGGACCCCAGTTTCTATTGTATCCGACAGGGACCCGAGGTTTACATCGTCCTTCTGGAAGAGTCTACATGCAGCCACGGGGACGAAGTTGCTTTTCAGTACCGATTTTCACCCGCAGACACATGGCCAGTCTGAGAGAGTGATTCAGATTTTGGAGGATTTACTGCGAGCGTGTATGATCGATTTCCAGGGGACTTGGGAATCGAAGCTACCTCTACTGGAGTTTACATACAACAACAGTTTCCAATTATCGATAGGTATGGCTCCCTACGAGGCGTTGTATGGAAGGAAGTGCAGATCACCAGTTCATTGGGATGAGATTGGCGAAAGAGCAGAACTTGGTCCGGAGATAGTTCAGCAGACTGCAGATGTGGTGGTCAAGATCCGAGACAGAATGAAGACTGCCCAGAGTCGTCAGAAAAGTCATGGCTGATAAGAGGAGAAGAGATCTAGAGTTTGCCGTGGTGATCACGTCTTTGTAAAGATAGCGCCCATGAAGGGTGTTAAGAGATTTGGGAAGAGAGGCAAGCTCAGTCCGAGGTTTATTGGACCGTTTGAAATTCTGGATAGAGTTGGGACACTAGCCTATCGTGTTGCCCTTCCACCGAATCTGGCCGGGGTACACAATGTGTTCCACGTCTCGATGCTGAGGAAGTAGCCTAGCTAATCCTTCACACGTGTTGAGCTATGAACCGTTACAGTTGGCTACGGACCTGTCTTACGAGGAGAGACATGTCCAGATCTTAGACAGACAGGAGCGTAGACTTCGGAACAAGGTGACCATGCTTGTCAAAGTTCGGTGGCTAAATCAATTCAGTGGAGGAAGCCACTTGGGAAGCCGAATCAGATATGAGAATTCGCTACCCGGAGTTGTTCGTTAAAATTTAATTTCGAGGACGAAATTTTTATAAGTGGGGAGGAACTGTAGTTCCCGAATTCAGTACACGTATAACCCATGCATTTATTTAATTATTAGAGCATTTATTTAAGTTTTAATTGAGTTTTAACCATGCATGATTTATTTAAATGCATTATTTTTAAAATTATTCATGTTTTTGTGATGCACGTTAAAATGTTTTTCGAGTTCATGTTTCAGGCGGGATCGAGGAGATGAGACCGGGGACGATTTTTGGTAATTTTAAAACGTGTTATTTTATTTTAAGTTGGTTATGGGGCATTTTAAATAATTTATTTAGCTCTAGCATTTTAAAAGCCTAAATTATTTATTTAGTTGTTTTAGAATTTTTAAAACCTTTAAAATTTACCAATTGTGTGTCTTATTTTAATTAGAGGACCTTACTTAGTAGTGGCAATTAGCATTTTATTAATATTCTAATTAGCACTTTAATTAGCATTGTTAATTAAGTGATTAGCAAATCATTCTCCTAATCTACTCTAAAACTCACGCTACACACACGCTACACGATTTACACACTTTTACACACACCAAGAGCCGTAAAACACACACACACACACAATTAGATTTCCATTTCTTTTATTTTTTTAAAGAGCAAAACCTAGGGTTCTTTGCTAGAGAGCAGCCGCCCCTCCCCTATAGCTTTCCAGCGAGTTTTCGTGTGTTTCAGTGCAATAAAAATCGAGCCACGATCGTCCGGATCAAGCCTCGCTCCGTTCCCGCTTCGGTATCATCGTTCGGTAACGTTTAAAAATCTAAAGGCACGTATATTCTGTTATTTCTGCATCAATCTCTTCATATTATGCGTTGTGTTGTTATTTATGTGTAAAAATACATGTACGATGCGTAGGAGCAATTACGTTTAGAACACTTTTGAAACCATTTTAGATCTAAAATTTTCGTTTCTGCTGTATTTTTAATAACTGCGATTTTTCGATCGCGTTTTTGAGAAAATTTTCAACACAAAAATTGTAGAAATTTTTGATACCTTCGATTTGACAGTAAATTCAAAATCTTTGGATTATAATTGAGTGAGATATGACGTTTTTCGTGGGACTGCTCAAACTTCGTTTTTCAGAAAATTATGTATTGATGTGTTCTTGAGATTTTTTGTTGCAGGCTTCGTTGGAGATCGACGGGTGATCGTTGCTACGTCTAGGTATGCGTAGTATGATGTTGGGATATTATTTGATATGCGGTTTAGTGTCGATTGGTACGCGAATGCATTAGAAGTCGCTAGGAAACAAGTTGGGGTCAATTGCCACGTTTTTGAATTGTATGTGTCGTAGGGTGGAAATCGTTGCTTTGGGTGCTTGTACGAAGTTGGTTCGATGTTATGACATGCTAGGATGGGTCTCGGGGTGTCGGTTCATGGTCCGTAAGATCGAGTCTAGAATGATAAGCATAGCATGTATTGGAATTTCGTGAGTTTGCACTTCCCGCAGGTACACGGACCCGGACACGGACCTTGGCACGGGGTCCGTGCCTTCGTTTTCTCCTTGTGCCATTTTTTCGAGCCTACACGGACCTTGGCACGGGTCCGTGCCTTTCCCCTACTGCAGGACAGATTTTACCGAGTCTACACGGACCCGGAGCCGGACTTGGGCACGGGGTCCGTGTCCCCTCTTTTTGTTGGTACTTTCTTTGCGCACACACACGGACCCATACACTGACCCAGTCCCGGGGTCCGTGCACTTCATGTTTTGGGAAAAAATAATTGTTTGCTTTGGGATTTTGTGTGAGGGTTTAGTACATTGATTTAAACGAGGTCAATTCCCGAGTGTTTTAGAACGTCTTAAGTTATTTATGGAGTTTGGTGGTGAGCATGAGTATCTATGTCTAAGCAATGCAAATTAAGTATTTTGAATTCAGTTAGTTTGTGCAGCAATGGCCCCAATCGAAGTCCAACGAATCCCTCAACACCAAGTAAGTATGTTTGACGTGCAAAGAAAATATTTTCAAGTTTTTGAGGTATGCGAAATGTCTTGTGGCCAATGTATGTATAGGGTTGGAAAGCGTTAAATCATGAACGGGGACCAACCCACCCCGTTAAAGCATGAACAGGTTTAGATCAGGATTGGAAAGCGTTAAACCTGAACGGGGACCAATCCACCCGTTAAAGCATGAACGGGGATCTCATGTATGTGGCAGTGGGTTCGCCTCTGTCATCCTAGTATTGTGGTTTAGTCTAATCAGGCGATTATGTTATTGGTCACTTGCATTGAAACATATCTCTACGCAAAATAATGAAGTTCATGTATGTTTATGTATGGACAAGTATGCAAGCATGTTTATGATAAGTTTTTACGTTTTGGCACGTCTATGTTATGTATGAATGTTCAAGGTTACTTCAAGTTCAAGTTTCAAGTATGTATGTTCTATTTTTAATCTGCATGTGGTATTATTATGTATTATTCGTTATTCCCAGTTTATACGTGTTGAGTCTTTAGACTCACTAGGCTTGATCGATGCAGGTGAGGACGTTTATGAGGAGGCTGGAGGTGGGGACCAAGGAGCAGGCTTGGACTGAGCGGGAGGCTAAACCCGAGGACCGCCCACGTTTTGAAATTTTTATGAAATGATCAAAAACTCTGATTTTATGCCTTGATTTATGATGCTTTGAACAAGTAATTTCTTTAGAAAACTTTGTATCTGATAACAATTTGAAAGAGGATTTTATGTTTAAGAAATTTTTAAATTTTTCCGCAAATTACTTTTAGTAGTAAAAGTACGGTACGTTTCAATTTTCCAAGTGTCGTGGTGACTACCCTAAAACATGACCACTAAATTAAATGTATATTTTTTTTCAAAAAATAAAATAAAAAGTAGAGAAAGTTATCGAAATTAATTAAGACTATAATTTAATCATATAATACCACATGCGATCATCTCAAGTACAGATTTTATAAAATAGATTTCTACAAAACTCATGAAAAAAATATTATTTTTAATGTCAAAAAAATTACTTTTCACGGTAGGTATGGATCAGATTGATCTATCTCATGATATAGACACATGAGATCGTCTCACAAAAGACATATTTTAATTTAATTGGTTTTGCTTGGATGCAAATATTTGATCAACTTAGAGGAATTTTATTAGAGGAGGACTTTGAATAATTGATTTAAAATCACATTCATCTTCGATATATTTCAATTATTTGATCACAATTACCATTACATCTTCATAAATTAAAAAATATGTAGATTTGAAATCTACCCAAGATAAATCAATTCAAACAATTAAATGAATTTTATGCAAAGACTTTGAATCAATGTTTTATTCCCTAAAATTAAATACGCACAATCATCTATCCTTGGCATTTCTTGATAAGCGAGAATCAGTCTTTCCAAAAAAATATTGATTCCCAAAGAAAAAAAAAAGTGTTAAACTATTTAACAAATAGAGAATTAGTTTTAATGGAAGTTATGATTCACACCTCATAATAATAACTTTAGTGTATCAATAAAATACCAAAATTTATTTCTAGTTCTACCCTTAAATAATATTTAATATGTGAGCTTATTAATAATCTTCATACCTCTCTCTCTCCATCTTCTTTTTTTCTCCAATATTAAATCTTTTTTTTTAAATTAATTTTTGTCCCAAAAAATTAAAGAGTTCGTAACGATGATCTTTGGTTTAAATATAAACTTTTAATTTCCTAATGATGCCTCGAAGCTCAAATATTTCTATCATAATATAAATTAGTTTGAAATATTATTTATTTATATTGAAACATAAGGGGAAATATCAAATATATATGTGAATGTGATGACTAAAGAGGTCAACATTTGTATAATAAAAATAATAAAATATTTCACAAAGAGCCACCAATTTTATTTTATTTACTTTATCATTCCAAGAGCCAATCATCTAATAGATTCTCAATGTAATTAAATTAAAATTTAATATAAAAAAAATATTCTTAAAACCTTGTGTAAGAAGTCTAATTGAATTCTTGCACGGCTGCCAAATTTAAAAGCTGGTTCAATAATATTTTGACGGCTGTTTAATATATATTCAAATACGACGTCGTTGATAATTAATATACTTGCTTACATTTGATATATGACCATCTTAGCTTACATTTTTCGAGTATATATTTTATGTCGACATAAATAACATAGTTAGCACATTAATTTTCAATTTATCAATAAAAAACATTAAGACTTTTTTTTTTACCTTTTCCACAATAACTCTCTCATTGTATTATATCCGATTTTTATACTTTAAATCATCCCTTTATTATTGAGAAACATATTTTTAAATTTAATTTCTAAAAAAAATATATATATTTTTTTTTAATAAAATCAAAATATGCACCTTTTAGTAAAGCTGTCACCCACAACTATTTTGCAGGCGAGCTTACCCGTCATTTGGGTAGATCGCAAAATGATCAACCTAATCCAACCTATCTGCTTAAAGACATGAGACAGTTGGACCCGATAAATCTAATTCATTTTCTGAGAGTTTGACAAGCGAGGACCCGATTCCCTGTGAACTTTGCCCACCTACAAATTTAGAAAGCAGCTGTATCCTTTTAATTATTATCTTACCATTAATAATCACAAGTCCTCCGTATGATGACTCATTTCCATGTCGTTCTCTTTTGGATGTATCCCATCTCTCGTTTATTATCAACCTCTTGTTCCACTTAACAATGATTATTTCTAGACTCCGACCGAATCTTAAACATTAGCCAGACAACTATACTGAAAATATAAGAAATAAAAAATTGTGTAATTTTTATTTTGAAAAATCCTATATAGATTCGACTCACATATAGTTTTTTATTGCAAAAGTTCACATTTCCGTAATAATACAACACTCGTAACAATGTAAATGTAAATAAATATAAACATGTACGCGTAAAAGCCTATGTCCCGTTGCTGTCGCCTGTTGGAGCTATTTGGACTAACATGCCTCTGTTTCCCTATATAAGGCCGAATTCTGAATCATATTTCCTCACCCTTGATTTCAACTTCTTAGTTTATTCCCGTTTCTTGAAATTTTGTTAATTTTCAAGGTTCTCCTTGCGTTAAAAAGGTTAACAAAATAATTCTGTTTATTTATTTAGTTTTACCAAAAGACGTAATGATCCCGTTTTCTTGATTAGTTCATTCATACAAGTTTCTTACTGGGATTTTTGAAATGATTTTTGCAGCAAACTTATAGGCAACTGCAAAAATGACGATCGGAGCAGTGCCGTTTATCAAGAATGGCTGCCTCATGTTTCGCGGCAAGGTTGTCTTGACAGGAGTTCCCGAAAATGTCGTCGTTTCGCCGGCAAATTCTGGATCGGCTTTTCTAGGAGCAAGTTCATCTAGCTCCAGTTCTCGCCATGTTTTCAATCTTGGAGTTCTCGAGTTAGCATTTTCTTTGACTCATGGTTACATTTTTTTTGTAGAGTATCGCTTCTAGTTTCAAGTTTTCACTCCTGAGTTTGTAGAATAAAACAAAATGGTGGATTAGTCGGGAAAAATGTAGAAGCCTGAAAACAATGTCTAGACGTAGAAATCAGCGTGTAACATTTTGATGAGGGGCATCCGAGCAGTAAAAATCACTAATTTTCAAAAGATACTCATGAAATTTGAATATTTTTCATTTGATGACATTCTGTTGATATGATTTCATCCAGCTTTTAAGTTCTTGTTTTATGCACTGTGAGCAATGTACCTGTATTATTCATGTTTGCCGAGTACATTAAAAATCAAGTAGAAAATTTTCGAATTGTTTGAGGTAGGCGATTAGCCACCGGATCCAATCGTCGCTTCATTATGCAAGTTATGTGATTTTTCCCCCCAAGAACATGACATAATCAATACATAATTTTTCCAGGGATTGCAAGTTCGTGTGTCTCTCTATGGCCAAGATCTGGTGGATGATACCGCGTGTCGGAAAATCTGCCTGTGACATTCCTATGGAGACGCAAATGCTTCTACTGGAGGTAGATCAAGAACCTGTTCTCGATGTAGCGGTTGAAGAAACTCCGGCAGAACCGACGAGTGGAAATAAATTTTACGTTCTTATTTTGCCTGTTCTGGATGGAACATTTAGAACAAGTTTACAGGGGACTAAATCAAATGAGCTCCAATTCTGCTATGAAAGTGGTTGGTTTTCAAATCAGACAACGTTATTTATCCGTTTTGGTATAAGAAATTGCTAATTTATTGATCAGAATGCGTTGCTTGTTCATTGCTCAAGGTGATCCTCAACTCCAAACTTCTGAAGCAATGGAAGGAGTTTTTGTTGATTCAGGGGATAACCCTTTTGAACTTATCAAGGATTCGATCAAGTATGTTTTTTACGCTATCAAAACATTAAATCTGGTTTATTAATTTTGAAGTTGTATTGAAATGGCATCTGTCATTTGTATGTGTGCAGAATTTTAGCTAAACACAAGGGAACCTTTAGTCACCTGGATACCAAGGAGGTAAACATGATAAAAGAATGGAAATTCTTTCATATAAACGATGAAAATTATCGAGATTTTGAGATTAATATATCGTTCTTTAAACGACAGATTCCTGCTCATTTAGACTGGTTTGGATGGTGCACTTGGGATGCATTCTACACTGAAGTGTCACCAAATGGAATCAAAGAGGGCCTTCAAAGGTTAGATTACAAATCAAAGATATGGAAACCATTAAGTTACTATTTGAATAGTGTAAGAATTTATATACATGGGTTAATGGTAATGGGTCGCCCATGAGGATAGCCCGACCCGACCCAATGGAGGAAGTGGTTATTGTCTAATAACCTCCCTAATCTTCTTACATGATTAATTAAGACTAATGCACCGACGCATGCGTTTCGTACTTGTATGATATTTTTTATAATTCATTTGATTTATATTTAAATGAGGATCAAAATATAATTATAAGAAATAACGATGGACTACACTGTAATTTTGATATATAGATTAAAAAATAAATTGAAAAATAAAAGATTAAAAAAATGAGGATCAAAATATTATTATAAGAAATAGCGAGGTACTACCTGTAATTTTGATATATAAATTAAAAAATAAATCGAAAAATAAAGAATAAAAAAATAATCTCAATGAGAATTGAACTTATAACCTAAACCCCAAAAAACAATGATTCTATCTGCTGAACTACATATAACTTATAATAAAATTTAACATTTTAGTAATATAAATAATTATTAAAACAGACCATGACACTAAAGTTTGTTAATCTAAAGGTCTCAAATTTAATAAAATAATATAGATAGCATAGATAATCACAATTATCAACAAATGAAGAAGTGGCCGAGACATTCGTTTTTCATTGCACACAAATCATATCACAATTATTAAGCATTTGGATTGTGAAAACTTGATTCCTTTCCATTCGTGGTCGGTATCGGACCATCGAAAAGCATTGTTATCTATGGAATAAAGGTTAGTGATTCAACTACAAAGATCCTAAATCAAAGTATGAATTTATTCGATAATCATATGCGATATTCGAGTGTATAATTTCCGTCATATAGAATCGTGATATGATATGCGTTTATTGAATTATATTACTTGAATTCCATGTTACAGTTTCAAAGAAGGGGGTATTTCCCCTAAGTTCTTGATCATAGACGACGGTTGGCAAGAAACGGTTAACGAATTTATAAAGGAAGGCGAGCCATTGATAGAAGGAACACAGTAAGTTTCTATAGTTTGTCTGGATGAAATTAACCTTGTTATCCATTCGTTGTAATGATTGTTATGATACTTCTTTTGGTGTAGATTTGCTACAAGATTGGTAGATATCAAGGAAAATAGCAAGTTCAAGGGAGAATTGGATGGTTCGAGCGCAAATCTTAAACAGTTGATCCATTATATCAAAGAAAATTACGGCTTGAAGTAAGATTCTCGAGTGAAATGGCAGTTTAAGAAAATTTTCTTGATCTCAAAGATTTCTAAACCACAAGCTTCATGGTATTTTGCAGATATGTTTATATGTGGCATGCTTTAGCTGGTTACTGGGGCGGAGTCCTTTCTTCATCTGAAGCACTGAAAAAATACAACCCTAAGCTCGAATATCCAGTCCAATCACCTAGTAGACTAGGGAACATAAGAGACGTAGCCATGGATGGCTTGGAAAAGTTTGGAGTCGGATTAGTCAACCCCGAAAAAGTTAATGATTTTTACAACGATATGCACAGTTATCTTGCTAGTTGTGGTGTGGATGGAGTAAAAGTCGACGTTCAAAATTTGTTAGAAACATTAGGCAGCACGCACGGAGGAAGAGTTTCAATTACTAAAAAATATCATGAAGCTCTTGATGAATCTATGAAGAAAAATTTTGGGGAAAATAATCTAATCTGCTGCATGAGTCACAATACAGACTCAATTTTCAGGTAAAATATACTTAATTATAGCCTTGTTGAATATTGCAGAGTTTTTATTTCTTCTTGAAGTAATGTTTTTTATATCTTACATCAATTCTTAGTTCGAAGAAGAGCGCGACTGCAAGAGCATCTGAGGATTACATGCCAAATGAACCAACTTTTCAGACACTGCATATTGCATCAGTTTCTTTCAATAGTCTTCTTCTAGGCGAAGTTTTCGTGCCAGATTGGGATATGTTTCATGTAAGAGTTATTGTGTTCTTGCAAATTCGTCGCAATAAAAACAATGATCTGATTCGTTCCTCGGAATTTAAGTGAAGAATATTTTCTGAACACCAAACTTCTTCTTTTTTATATGTAGAGCAATCATAACACCGCTGAGTTCCATGGGGCGGCAAGAGCAATAGGCGGGTGTCCTGTCTATGTAAGGTAAAACCATGTTGCTATTTTCTCAACTCTACTAAAAAGAAAGTACTCTCTTAACCTACTGTTTTTCTTTACTCATCTATTTGATTGTGTGCTATACAGTGACAAGCCAGGAAAACAAGATTTCAGCATCCTAAAGAAACTTGTTCTGTCTGATGGATCCATCTTAAGGGCTAGATATGCTGGCAGGCCAACTCGGGACTGCCTGTTTATCGATCCAGTCATGGATGGAAAGAGGTAATAAAATCTCTTTCATACCATTTACTCAATTTTAGAAAACCAATTGTTTGCTGCTGATGCATTAAAATGATCTCATGTAAAAATGCAACTCGGATATTTGAACCATAAAATAGCTCAAGTTTCATATTTTCGCGCGTTGTTAACATTTTTTTCTGAATTTGTCAACAGCTTGCTGAAGATATGGAACTTGAATAAGCGAACAGGAGTAGTAGGAGTTTTCAACTGCCAAGGTGCAGGAACCTGGCCAATGAAACAAGCTCCTGAATCCACTCCAACCTCGAAAGTGATAGCTGGTTGTGTGAGTCCCCTTGATGTCGAATTTGTTGATGAAATAGTAGAGCAAAGTTGGAATGGAAACTATGTCGTATTCAGCTCTAACTCAGGTTATTTCATACCTACAATTCTCTTTAGCCAATGCAACAGTATGAAATGTAGTAGAAATTTGATTTCTGAACTGTTTAATGTTACAGGGTCAATATCCGTTGTTCCAAAGGACAAAACTGTTGAAGTTTCTTTGAACAGCTTACAATGTGAAATATTTACCATCTCACCGATAAAGGTGAGCTAAAATCTTTAAAACTTTCCCATTTCATAGTTTTAAACGAAACACTGGACTTGGACTAATTATTATGATTCTTTGCATCAGAAACTCAACGAGAAAGTGTATTTTGCCCCGATTGGGTTGATCGAAATGTACAACTCTGGAGGAGCAGTTGAAGATTGCACAATTAATGATGCAACTGTTACAATCAAAGCTAGAGGGTCTGGAATATTTGGAGCATATTCAAGTATCAAACCAAATTCTTGTAAAGTAAACCAGAAGAATGAGGAGTTCACATACCATTCTGAGGATGGGTTATTGAGAGTAAATCTTGGAAACGGCCTTAGCTTTCAAGAGATTGAGATTTCGTATTAATGTTGCTTGCATGTGATGATGAGTGATTTTCAAGAAATTATTAGTGGGAATAAATTTATATTATTATGAGTTTCCAATGGGAAATTTGGGAAAATCTTGCAACTTTTTCCCAAACTTTTTAGGGTAGCAATGATTATATTAATTTTTATTGTCATTATTTTTGTGTGTGTATGTTTGTTTTGTATCTTTCACATGATTCATAAACTCAATTTAAACACGATTTTGATCTAATTATCACCTTGTAGTATACAAACAACTCACATCTATATTTTAAGTGATCTTGGTTTTATTCCCCTTGGGAGACCACTTGGAAATATGATATTTATGTTATTAAATTAAAATGCAGTCCTCCAATTAATATGAAATAATCTCACTTTCAGTAATATGTCAATTATGATTTGAGATGTCATAATTGATTTAATAAATTATCAGGAAAAACAAAATTGAGGCGCAAGCAAAGCATGCTAACTATGTGACGTCTACTAATTTAAAATGTTACTAATTTTTTTTTTTGCAAAGATCACATTTTCGAAATTAATCATTTAAAAATTTTGCATGTATGCAACAATACTGAAAATATGTCATTTAAAAATAATTGTAAACAATCGACCAATGAAAATGTTGTAGTTTAAAATATTGTCAAATCCGGCCCACAATCATGCATAAATAAAATAAAAGAGTAAAATCCTGAAAATCAACAGCACATCGTGAAAACATATAAAACTGATCATGTCTATTCAAAGCTTGAAAAATCGTGATGTGCGGAAAAGTATGGTACTCGGATTGTGTGCGCACATCCAGCGCTGCCTACTACTCAGAGTTCGGCACCCCAGTCTCCTCATCCAAATGCTCATCTGCATCACACACGCTGTTGCATATTTTCTTAATTGCTTGCAAGTGCACAACGTCAAGTGGTAATAAAATGTATTTTCGAGTACAAGTGTCGATCACACGAGGAGTATGTATATAAATGTATATTAATGCTTGTAATTAAAATAGTCTGGATTTTATTTAGAAAAATCAATTAAAAGATTTGTTTGCAAGAATAACTATATTGAAAATGGATTTTTAAATAAAATATAACACCAAACTTTAGCAAATAACAATGGAATAAAAGATCTAGAGGTCCGATTTCACTCAACTATCCACCATGTGTAATTTCTTGTAGCTATGTTATAAAAATCCTTCTTATTCATTAGCCAAGAATCCTATAGTTATCTACTCCCTCTCCCGAGTGTTAAATAGATATTGGTTATCTAAAATTTGATTGTAATGTTCCCATCAACAATCTACAAATAAATAACACATCAAGCACTAGATTCTCTATAGGCTTCAATAGCAATATAGGCCCTCCCAAACTCTATAAATATCATTGATGTATTTTTCTCTTTTTTTGTTTATAATTTCCTTTTCCAAGTGATAAATTGTAAACATATAAATCATTCAACTCATGGCCATTAAATTGAAAGCATTAAGATTAGAACAATACAAATGAACAATATGAAGAACTTAAATAACTTAGTTCATAGATTCCAACACATGGTTTCTAGTTTTGTTCCATCATTCCTCTAGAATTAAAACTTAGTTCATAATAACACAAATAAAATAACAAAACATGGTTCTAAAACAAGACATATCAAATGAAAAAATAAAAGAAAGAAGAACTTAGAACAAGAGTTTGAAGTGCAGTTTCCGTCCCCGGATTTGTGCAAAAGATTTCTCAAGAACTAGATGAACTTGATCGTCAATCTTCTAGCAGCAGCCTCCACTCTTTCCTTGGCTCCCCAATACCCTAGATGGTAAGTAAATAATGTCTTTTTATAGTCCAGACCAGTCTCCAATCGCAGCACACCTTTTTCTTCAACTTTCAAGCGCAGCACACAAAGTTACAGTTTTTCCGGACTCTGTTTTACGAAGACCGCGGGTGCGCTAATGAAGCTACCGCGGGTGCGTTGCAGCTTCGGGGAAATCTTTTAATTTCGAACTTCACTGACCGCGGGTGCGGTAGGCTCTCGGTAATTTTATCTTTTGCACTTTCCAATTCAACACTTTACTACTTCAAACTCTCATTCTAAGCTTCCAAACTACAACAACAAAAACAACAACAAATCACATAAAACCTGCTCAAGAATCACAAAATTCCAAGTTAAAAAAAAGTAATAAAAGTACAATAAATTGCACTTATCACACGCCTAGTGAGTCTAAAGACTCAAAACACCAGTACCGAATAATAGAAAATACATATACATAACATACAGTAGTGAAAAATACTGTAATCAACATACATTTCATGGACTTAAAAGTATAAACGTAACCGTGTCTTATGAAATCATCACGTGTCAAACAGCTCATCTTAATATCATATACTTATGCCTTTTCCGTTAATGAATTCAGTTCATTAGTTGTGACTTTCGTATCAGCTATATCATTTCATCATTAATCGATGGATCCATCTACATAAACCGTGGTACCTGCGGCTGTCGGACATCGGCAACAGTATTACCCATCCACTATGCCTAGGCCTCAACATTATAATTTAAATATATATCGTTAGTCACAACCAATTCTCATCCTTCAAAGCATCATCATTTTCATCATTTAACAAAATCATGCATATACGTAAATATTCTTAAAATCAAGCACGCAATGTAATTTTCATAATTTCATAAAAATCATAATCATGATGCATAAACATTTCAAAGCATGTTAAATTTGTGTTTAGGGAGCTCCCAGGACTAAAAACTCACTCCGAGTGCAAAATGACCATTTTGTCCCTGAAAACCCAAAATGACCGTTTTACCCCTGGACATCTAAATTTCGAGCCGAAGTTTTGCAAACTCCTTAAAATATCTCAAAAAAATATTTAGAAGTGTTTCTTAGAGATAAAATAGAGCTCATTTCAAAACTTAATCGATTCGTTTTAAAACTTGGACCGGGGTCTCGGTTTTAACCCGAATCGAACCGAAACTTTACCAAATTTCTCCCAACTTTTTACCACACTTTATAAACACCTTTACAGCCTTAAAACCCTCAAGACCAGACCCCTAAAGCTCTCGACCATACCCCATATGTTGCTGGAAAATTCTGCGCGTCGCAACTCGAAACCCTACCCGCCCGTTTCCCATACCATCGATCCTAGCCTTTAGTCAATGGGACCAGCCACTAACCGACCTCACTTAGACAACCCTAGGATCTCTCTGGACCTACTGAACCCACTGCTACAGCTCCATGCAAGCCGTGAAGCACCTGCACTTGCTAGTCACCCAAGACGCACACCCGATCCCATCGAACAAGCCTCACCTTCTGCCTATGCATCATACACGAGTCCCACTCGACTAAGACATGACTCCACCCTAATTTCCCTTAATCATTGACGTGCTTCAGACCCTAAATAACAACAGCCTACAGCCCCTTGCACAGCCACAACAAAAAAAACGTGAGTTGCAAATAAAATGCATGTGTGAGCCAAGAAACCGAAGCCACAACTGTGATACATACAGGGACCGAGATATATACGTATAAAGCACACATAACAGCAGGTATATAGTGTGAATAATGCAGAAATAAAGATACATGGCGTGCCTTGATGATTAGATGCTCGAAAACTAGGAGAAATGCGTGACGGGGAGGCACCGGAGGAGCGAGAATGAACTTTTCTTGAAAGAAAATGGAGGGGCAGAAATGCAACAAGGTGCTGCTGTATTTTTGCTGCTGAAGAGACGTGAGAGAGGCTGCTAAGTGAGGGGAGGGGCGGCCAATGTGTTTAAAATAGGGTTAGGGTTTAGGTAATTAGGTTCAAGTAGGATGTTAGTGCACTAATGAACCTTAGATGTAAATTAAAAGGGTTTTATGCCCATTTAGCAATACAATAAACCCAACAAGCCCAAACACACTTCTGAAAATATTTTGTTTAGGTACATTTTTGAAAATATTGTTCAAACCCTCAAAAAGTCCTCCGAATCGTTAAAATTTGCGTGCCGATAAAAAATTACGACCCGGCGAGTAGAAATACTCATGAAGGCCCATTTTTCGAAAAACCCTTAAAAACATCTCCTAATAATAAATAAAAATTAAACATGTAATAAAAATTATTTTCCTGATAATTCTCCGGTCTACGTTCCTCGATTGAACGCGAAATACATCTTAAAATCCTAATGCATGAAACTTTTAAAATATCGTGGAATTAATCCTAGCCATATATGCATTAAATGCATAAAAATAAAAAACACACAATTTAAATAAAACCCTAGATTGTATGCATTCAAGTTACGTAAATTTAAATTTTCTGGACCTTATAAACTATGTGTAACTCATTGATTATTTTGTTTTCCTTAATAATTTTTTAAATCAACTTTATGGCGTCTCAAATCATAATTGACATATATAATTGAAAGTGAGATTGTTTCACATCTCATGGAGATTGGATTTTAATTTAATAATATAAATATCATATTTCCAAGTGATCTCCCAAGGGGAAAAAAACCAAGATCGCTAAAAATATAGATGTCAGTTGTTTGTATACTGAAACGTGATAATTACATCAAATAAATCTTGTTTAAATAACTTGATGGATGGAATGAAAGAGATACATGAGAGAGATACATGTAATACCTAAAACAAGCGAACTCAATTTAAACATAAAAAGACACATATACACATTGTTTGGAAATGTCAAACACAAATTTTTTCTTAGCATTCTGGTTATAACTATTTAGCCATTACTCCAAATTTCTAGAATTATAGTTTAACAGTTAAAACATGAATGCATATTCAGAGTAACCATATTATAAATACATTATCAATCCAATATATCAAATGTTCTAATTACCATGTAGCTGAGTTTCTCGACTAGTCAGTGGAACATAAGGAACTGATGTCTCACTTCCAACGCTTAATGAGCTATCTATACTCTTGTCCACAATTGAAGGTCATGAAAAATGTTGCCCACAGGGATCACGAGTCTCCCGCCGTGTGGGGACCCGGACGCTAATTCATGTCTAAATCATTATTAATATCAAATATAACAATTAAGAAAAGTGGGACTAAATTTTTTTTTTAAATTATAAATGCGGAAACGTGACAGTAATCTATCTGATATACATGTCAAAGTCAAAGTACAATCATGTACTACATGTCTCTATCTCAACTAGGTTCAACGACTATATATCCAGTGCTGAATCCTATTCTGCTTCTGGGCCCGGATCTCCACGCTAACTAAAATCTCTCATCCTCTTCCTGATCCTGATCCTGTCCCACCTGTTGTCATGCACACATACAAACAAGACAACAGCCGGATAACTCCGGTGAGAATTAAATTCCCAGTATAAATCATGTATACATGCATATCATATAAACAGATATAAAAGCATGAAATAGATATTTCATAACATGTATCAAATCAGAAGTGTAAATCAATATAAACTCTGAATATAACATGTATCAAATCCGACACATGAATCAACACAAACTCTGAATCACACTCAGTGACTCATGGACTCTGACTCGACTCGTCCTAATCTAGGGATCCCGATCTGAATAAGAACATACACCCACCTACACTCACGATCGGGGTGGTGGCACGTTCTTATTCGCGGACTTTGGCTCTTTCCATATCGAACATCAGTAATAGAAGAAACTCCAATTCTATCCACTTCGATATAACCAAACATCCGGTGTCTTGACCTATCCGTCACAGACTTTGGCACTTTCGCCAACTCAGTATCTTGTGACAATGTGCAATGTGCTCGTGACGATTCCATCACTATCAGGCACCCCTGTCACAAGACCAATCGTCTCTGCCTAGGTGTATCCACCTATGACTCAATACATAATTCAATCGATCAAAGATATCAATTTCATTCAATTGCAATTATTAATGCAATAAAGTAAAGTATGTGATTTTGGGAAACTCAAGTCAAGTCAACTCGAGTTGTGCAATCCCGCATCAACATCAATTTATACCTTTCGTTTCGTTCTGTCGATCTGACTCTGTCGAAGTCTCGAACTCCCTGCCTATCAAATCAATCTGGCAATAAAAATATCGAATACACTGTATCAATGTATAACTCAATTCAAGACCTGTTCTGATCAATACTCAAATCAAACATAATCTGATCCATATCAATGATATCATGATACAATCTCAATCAATACTGAATCTGATCAAAATCAATCTACTGATGTTTCGACGGCATAACAATACAGTCTCGGTAACCCCGTCAATCTCAACATCACAGATATACTACCAACTCGAGAATTATATCATCAGCTCATAACCATCACAATCTATACATCAAAATCTCAAAATCTGCATACTCTCAATTCAACACATGCTGGAAAATGAAACGATAGCATATGATATCCGTTCTTTGATCCGGTTTCGATTCTACTTATCTCAACATATTAAGAACCCATCATATAGCTCAAAATCTGATTTCCCCAACATGCTATTTCAATTCAAGCAAGAATATAACAAAACTTACATCCTTTAGAAGCCTATGTTGCAAGGAGCAAGAATCTAAACTCGGATTCAAAATCGGATGGTTAGATGTTGCACAATCCAGTTTTATTTACATCTTGAAGCTTGAAGGAATTTCTGTACTTGCTCTCGGTCTTTGGCTGCTGAAATGAAGGAAATGAAGACAATTTATATATATATATATCTTGCATGGTGAAGACACATGTTTCATTCTTTATTCTGCACGTCACACCGCGGGTGCGCTCACTCTGCACCGCGGGCGCGCTGAGCGTACTGGATCACTTCCACAAATTCAGAAGGAACGACCGCGGGTGCGCTGGCTTTTGGACCGCGGGTGCGTTGCCCTCTCTGTCCCAACACCGCAGGTGTGGTCACTTTTATGGCGCGGGTACACCGACTCTACTGTACCACCAAAACTCGAATTGCAACGTCGCCTCTCCATGTATGTTCTTCCATTCCCTTATTCATAATACATGATAACTCAAAAGTATCAAACTAAGATCTCGGGCATTACATTTCTCCCCCTCTTAGATATGAGTTCGTCCTCGAACTCGCAAGCAATCAATCAAAAGCTGAATAAATACTCACGTCATGAAAATAACTCTGGATATTTCTGTCTCATCTCTGATTCTGTGTCCTAAGCTGCTTCTTCAGTGCCATGACGACTCCACTGGACTTTCACTAGCGGACTAGTCTTCGTTCTGAGCTGTTTTTCTTTCCAATCAAGAATCTGAATTGGCTGTTCAATATAACTCAAAGTAACTCTGATAAAATCAATCTCAAAATACTGGCTATACAACATCCGTATATCCCAATCAACAGCTCATAACAAATCAACATCGTGATCTGCCATTAAATCTGTCTAAGTTAAATCGATTCAATATTCAATCTCTTATATCAAATACCAACGGTTATCGTCTTACGTTGGCATATTCAATCTGTCTATTCTGAGCTGTCTTCACTTTTCTCTGAAATAGCTTCACTTCTTCAGTCATATATCTGATCATATCAGGCCCAATATCAGAAATGAAACGTCCTGTCCTTTTTATTGTTTTAAAAGTACTAGAATTTTTTTTTTAAAACTCACTTAGCATCGGCCGAACCATAAAATATTTTTGACATCATTTTAAAAATAAACATCCAACTGCTATTTAAAAATCCAAAGGAAAATATTTTAAAGCATAAAATCATCAAACATTTTACCAACCTAAAAACATTATTTGAAAAGTATAGCCCATAATAAATCTCTCAAAAGCCTCTCAAAAAACATAAATAAATAGTCGTAAATCATGAGTCATCAATCATAATTGCGGAAAAACTAGAAGCGCTGGTCCTCGGGTTGTGTGCGCTACCAGTTCAGTCAAATCATCCGTCAAGTCCTCCCTCAACCTCACCTGCATCCATCACACCTAGTGAGTCTAAAGACTCAACACACCATAATCGTTATAACAAGTAATACGTAATACAGTCAACATATAACGGTGAAAAATACTTGTACTTAAAATATCGTTTTCGTGAAGATGCAAAAACTTCAAACATGACCATTTTCATAAATATTTTCATGATGCATAAACTTTAAATAGAAACATTTTCATAATGATGCATCAACTTAAGCATAAACATTTTCATGACATGCAAACATGAATTTCCTTTTTCCTCAACATGACATGACATAAAACCTTTAACATGATCATGAATATTTTCCTTTTCCTTTGTTGAATTCAGATCGTTAATTGTGACTTTCCTCAACATGACATGAAAATCGATGGATCCATCTACATGAAACCGCAGTACTGGGCGGCGGGGACATCAGCGACACTCTCACCGGTGAACTGAGCCTTGGCCTATCATGATCGAATAGAAATACGATCGTCGGGGTTCCCTCTGGGGCCTTTTCCCATAAATGGGCTCCTTCTGGGGCCTTTTTCCCTCACGACATTCTCATTCTTAACGTTACCACAAAACCGTTACCACATAACCGTTACCACATATTCGTAATGATGGAAACACGATCGTCGGGCTCCCACTGGGACCATAACCCTCACGACATCGCCAACATTAACGAATTAGTCACAATCACTTCACTTCCTTCAACATTTTACATTCACATCACTTTAGAAAAATTTGTGCATAATCATAACATTTTTGTTTTCGAAACCAAGCATGCAACATGTCTTTTAAATGTCTTGCTTAAATCATAAAAATCTCTTAGACATTTAAAAATCATAATTTAATCATGAACATTTCATAAACATTTAAAAATAACCATAATATCATAAAAATAGCATTTAGGGCACTGCCATGACGTTTACTAATTTCTAGGTGTAAAAAGACCGTTTTACCCCTAGACGTAAAATTCCTCGGTTTTGACTTTTATCTTGATTTCATGACTCTAACATGTCCCAAATAATTAATTAAGCGCACATGAATTTTCCCATAATTTTATTTAGCCTAAATCGATGACTTTTAAATTAATCTTCAAATAAGACGTACTAATGCGTTTTAATCCCGAATTAAACCTAACCTTAATATAAAATTCCCAAATTAAAAAATTAGACTTCTAATAATTATTTAAGCTTAAACGTAATTTTTCATAATTTTATAAAGCTTAAAACTAGGCGTTTCAATTAACTCGTTAATTAGCGTGTCGTGCGGCGATTAAATCCCGAATAAATCCAAAACTCGTTATTTTGATCCCAAATTTTAAACATAACATTTTTAAGATTTATTCTACCCTTCCAAATCATGAGCCACCCCCGTGGACCCATGGATTCAATTTTTGTCTTTAAAATCTCGTTTTTGACACATCGACGAACACGCCGAGCCATCTCCCAATTTACTCGAGCCATGCCCGAGCCACCTTGAACCAAAACCTAGCCAACCCATCTAGGGACCCTACTGTGCAAGCCCAGCCCAAAGAACATGAACCTAACCCGCTCAAAAACTTGCCGGAAATCGACCCATGTTTCTGCATGTGTGTGTGTGTAGTGTTCTTGAACAAAAGAACTCCTATCTAGTCTAGGACTCCTCCCAACCCTTAACCATCAAGCCACCCTGACCCTAAATGACCTGGACCACGCCCAGACCATACCCATACCAACCTAAGCCCTGGACCCCTCGCACGAGCCTCCTGAATCAGAAGACACAAGCTGAGCGCTAGTGCTTCTTCACGTGCTGCTGCTGTCACCTGGCGTGGAGGCTTCTACCCAGGCCACCACCGAGTCCAGCCCTTCCTAACCTTCCCTGGACCATCCTTGGCTACCGTCCAGACCACCTAGCCTATCCCTTAACCGAGCCATCCCCCTGAAATTCTGGCCGATCAACAACTCCCTACGGGAAGAGTCCTATGCAGCGTGGACTCTTCCCTAGCCTAGCTGAGCGTGTCCTAGCCCTCTAGGACTCCACCAGGCCCTCTCCCCCAACCCTACTCGAGCCCCAGCCAGCCCTGGCCAATCCCCAAGGGACCATGTAAAACAACCGAACCCTGCACCTTACAAAACCCAAAACAAACTCACGCCCTCTTCCCTTGTTCCAGCTTAACGTTTCTGTTTATCTCTTTTTTTTTTTGTGCAGCGTTTTGTGTGAGTGCTTAGGACCCTAAACTTGTGTAAAAACATACTTGATCATATCCTAACCCATGGCAGTCCCTTTTACAATAATAAATCTATGAATTTGCATCAAAATCTCATGTTTCCCCATGTGTGCATGCAATATACCGAAAATACTGAAAAATAAATCCATGTTCTTCATTCATACAATAATTAAAACAATAATATGATATGATGGATGAGAAAAGAAGATGTATGGCGTGCCTTTGCGTGTAATACGCTCGAATAATCGTTGACGACGAAGAACGGGATGCGACGATAGCTTCTACCTTGCTAACTATCTTCGAAAACCCTCCAAAATATGCTTCCAAGTGCCGTGTGTGTTTGGAGAGTGCTTGGGAGAGTTTTTCAGAATTTTAAAGTAGGTGGCCGATGGATTTGTGTGCAAGGTTTAGGGTTTTGTAATTTTTTTTAACACTTTAAATATAAGTTAATCACCTACAAGGCTAATTAGGCCTATTAAGCCATCTAAGTAGGCCCATTAGTCTAATTAGGATTTAAATAAAATAATACCAAAGTTTTTTTTAATTAAATAAGCGAATTTATTAGCCGGATGACCAAAAAGCTCGTATTTTTGTTGAAAAACCAACAACGATAAAATTTACGTCCCGGCGTATAAAATCACCTCAAAAACCCTTATTTTCAAAAATACTAAAAAGCAACAACCATATTTTAAATAATTAAAAACAATTATTTAATAAAAATATTTTCTATTTTTCAGCCCTCGGTCTCCGTTCCTCGATCGTAACTTGAATACCCTTTAAAAATACATTTTAATGCAACAATGTAGAAAATATATTTTTAACATACAATTATGCACAACATAATTAATTCATGCAACTAAAACATTTAATTAAAATACAGGAGAATTTAATAATTTATATGCATGTGGTTCGCGTGGACCTTTAAATTTTCGGGGCGTTACAATCTCCCCCCCTTAAATTGAATTTCGTCCTCGAAATTCGCTTATCCTTAATATCCCAAAGTTTAGACTTAGTTCTAGTATCCCAAAAATCCACGCTTCCGCTGCGCTACTCTGACAAAATTTAAACTCTAGAAGGTCCTTACGTCTCCTTGATCCCAATTAAATTTTCCTTCTAATTCCTTATTTGCTAATCGCAACTTAAAAAGACCCATAATGACTTAGTGCTATACTATTATAACCTCGAATTTTAATTTTTCTTACGATCCCCAATATTAAAAGATGGATAACCATACTTATCGTATATTACTTTCCTTAATTTATACCCAAAATATTCGTCGACTTATCATATCTCAATCCTAAAATCCCAAACGCTTCTGCTAATGCTTAGATTTTTCAAGCCTAATATCGATTCTTCCTTAAAAACCCTTGATTGACATTCCTTATAACACCTATAACCATGATATCCCAATGTTCCATATATTCTTAAAAGTCTAAATCCTCAAAATTCTTATCATTTAACATATTTAATTCTCACTTATTGCTAAACTAGTTCCCACTTCCGTAATAATTGCAAAATCAATTCTTAATTTCCTCAAAAATTATCTTAATTGATCCTTAATTTCGAAAATCCTACGATTAACCCATAAGTTCTCGGTATTCTTAACTCACTTCTACGGGTTTCCGATAACATAAATTTCAAAATTTTTTAAACTTATTCACCCAAAAATCAATTCCTATAACCAATCTTATCTTTCATCCAACTTAAAATCCCAATTTATATATTTTCTAATTCCCAAATCCTTGCAAATCCTGAAATCATTTTTCCTTACGTCTAATTCCCAAAAATTAATTCGACTAGTAACCATGAATCATAATATTTTCTTAGAAAATCTACATGTCCCAAAGCATTCATAATATTCATGATTAACTTATAGCCCAAAAAGTAAAACGTCAATACTAAAACCCAAAAATCAACATAGTCCAATTCCACCACAAAGCCAACATGCGTTGAAATCAAATAATTTCTTATTTCATATCGTATCACATATAAAAATTCTAAAGCATGTAAGTCATATATTATCATGAAGCTATTAAACATGTGACGTGAACATATAATTCATGTACTTATGCAGGTAACATCATAAAATCATATAAAGCATGTAAACTTACAAGTTTAAGGCTTGACGACTGATCTTCCTGGCGCTGATGGTGGCATAACTCTTTATAGAACCATTGCTCTGATACCAACTGAAACGTCATGTCCTTTTTATAACTTTAAAAGTACTAGAAATTTTTTTTTTAAACCTCACTTAGCATCGACCGAACCATAAAATATTTTTGACATCATTTTAAAAATAAACATCCAACTGCTATTTAAAAATTCAAAGGAAAATATTTTAAAGCATAAAATCGACAAACATTTTACCAACCTAAAAACATTATTTGAAAAGTATAGCCCATACTAAACCTCTCAAAAGCCTCTCAAAAACATAAATAAATAGTCGTAAATCATGAGTCATCAATCATAATTGCGGAAAAAGTAGAAGCGCTGGTCCTCGGGTTGTGTGCGCTATCAGTCCAGTCAAATCATCCGTCAAGTCCTCCCTCAACCTCACCTGCATCCATCACACCTAATGAGTCTAAAGACTCAACACACCATAATCTTTATAACAAGTAATACGTAATACAGTCAACATATAACGGTGAAAAATACTTGTACTTAAAATATCGTTTTCGTGAATATACAAAAACTTCAAACATGACCATTTTCATAAATATTTTCATGATGCATAAACTTTAAATAGAAACATTTTCATAATGATGCATCAACTTAAGCATAAACATTTTCATGACATGCAAACATGAATTTCCTTTTTCCTCAACATGACATGACATAAAACCTTTAACATGATCATGGACATTTTTCTTTTCCTTTGTTGAATTCAGATCGTTAATTGTGACTTTCCTCAGCATGACATGAAAATCGATGGATCCATCTACATGAAACCGCAGTACTGGGCGGCGGGGACATCAGCGACACTCTCACCGGTCAACTGAGCCTTGGCCTATCATGATCGAATAGAAATACGATCGTCGGGGTTCCCTCTGGGGTCTTTTCCCATAAATGGGCTCCCTCTGGGGTCTTTTCCCCTCACGACATTCCCATTCTTACCGTTACCACAAAACCGTTACCACATATTCGTAATGATGGAAACACGATCGTCGGGCTTCCACTGGGACCATAACCCTCACGACGTCGCCAACATTAACGAATTAATCACAATCACTTCACTTCCTTCAACATTTTACATTCACATCACTTTAGAAAAATTTATGCATAATCATAACATTTTTGTTTTCGAAACCAAGCATGCAACATGTCTTTTAAATGTCTTCCTTAAATCATAAAAATCTCTTAGACATTTAAAAATCATAATTTAATCATGAATATGTCATAAACATTTAAACATAACCATAATATCATAAAAATAGCATTTAGGGCACTGCCATGACGTTTACTAATTTCTAGGTGTAAAAAGACCGTTTTACCCCTAGACGTAAAATTCCTCGGTTTTGACTTTTATCTTTATTTCGTGACTCTAACATGTCCCAAATAATTATTTAAGCCCACATGAATTTTCCCATAATTTTATTTAGCTTAAATCGATGACTTTTAAATTAATCTTCAAATAAGACGTACTAATGCGTTTTAATCCCGAATTAAACCAAACCTTAATATAAAATTCCCAAATTAAAAACTTAGACTTCTAATAATTATTTAAGCTTAAAAGTAATTTTTCATAATTTTATAAAGCATAAAACTAGGCGTTTCAATTAACTCGTTAATTAGCGTGTCGTGCGGCGATTAAATCCTGAATAAATCCAAAACTCGTTATTTTGATCCCAAATTTTAAACATAACATTTTTAAGATTTATTCTACCCTTCCAAGTCATGAGCCACCCCCGTGGACCCACGGATTCAATTTTTGTCATTAAAATCTCGTTTTTGACACATCGACGAACACGCCGAGCCACGCCCCAGCCACCTTGAACCAAAACCTAGCCAACCCATCTAGGGACCCTACTGTGCAAGCCCAGCCCAAAGGGCATGACCCTAACCCACTCAAAAACTTGCTGGAAGTCGACCCATGTTCTGCATGTGTGTGTGTGTAGTGTTCTTGAACAAAAGAACTCCTATCTAGTCTAGGACTCCTCCCAACCCTTAACCATCGAGCCACCCTGACCCTTAATGACCCTGGACCATACCCAGACCATACCCATACCAACCCAAGCCCTGGACCCCTCGCACGAGCCTCCTGAATCAGAAGACACAAGCTGAGCGCTAGTGCTTCTTCACGTGCTGCTGCTGTCACCTGGCGTGGAGGCTTCTACCAAGGCCACCACCCAGCCCAGCCCTTCCTAACCTTCCCTGGACCATCCTTGGCAACCGTCCAGACCACCTAGCCTATCCCTTAACCGAGCCACCCCCCTGAAATTCTGGCCGATCAACAACTCCCTACGGGAAGAGTCCTATGCAGCGTGGACTCTTCCCTAGCCTAGCCGAGCGTTTCCTAGCCCTCTAGGACTCCACCAGGCCCTCTCCCCCAACCCTACTCGAGCCCCAGCCAGCCCTGGCCAAGCCCCAAGGGACCATGCAAAACAACCGAACCCTGCACCTTACAAAACCCAAAACAAACTCACGCCCTCTTCCCTTGTTCCAGCTTAACGTTTCTGTTTATCTCTTTTTTTTTTTGTGCAGCATTTTGTGTGAGTGCTTAGGACCCTAAACCTGTGTAAAAACATATTTGATCATATCCTAACCTATGGCAGTCCTTTTTACAATAATAAATCTATGAATTTGCATCAAAATCTCATGTTTCCCCATGTGTGCATGCAATATACCGAAAATACTGAAAAATAAATACATGTTCTTCATTCATACTGTCACGCCCCGAAACTCGGTATTTGACACCGGCGTCCTTTAACAATCACACAATTGAAACAACCAGCATCGTAGCATAATATAAACCGAAATACCAGTTTATTAATAATAATCTCAAAAACCAAAGTCTTTACAACTGAAATAACTAATGAAATAAATGCGGAAACGTTTTTACATAAAACTTGAGTACCAAAATTCAGAAACCTCTTTGCTAGCAACTCTCGAGATTAAAAAAATTCACCAGCCCCAAAATTTATTGTTCCGATTCTTCTTCTTCAATCTGCTCTTCGGATTTATCTGGGAAGGTTGTAAGGGGTGAGTATTTTGGGAAATACTCAGCAAGTAGGGGCCGTTCGAGTACAACAAAACAACATGCAATTTCAAAATATACATACCATGCAAACATAATTCTTATCACGTGCGCATCATTAACCCGACACTGAGATTCATCTACTTTCAATGGTTTACTGATATCAGTCCCTAATTTTTACTCCTCTAAGGGGACGAGGCCGTATAGCGGTTATCTCTCCCACTGCGTAAGGGTACGTATGGTTGGGATTCCCACCCATATCAAGTTGAATTTTCACAGTGTCAAAACATTTATTCATGCAAAATATCGTAACCAGAAGGGTGTAGAAGAAGAATTGTACTCTCCCGAATTTTTATAAAAAACCGAAAATATATGTATCGAAATTCAATAATTTAAAACAAGCCCACTTACCTTAAATTCTTGATGAAAAACGTAAAAAGGCTAGGGTTCTTCGAAATTCCTACTTAACTGGTTGGACGGCGGCAACTCGAAAATTCCTAAGGAGACTAGAGCACAAATTTTCGTAAATTTGGTGTGATATGTGGTGTGATTTACGAGTCTACAGGGCCCTCCTATTTATAGGGGTTGGCTGCTATCGTGATCGAGTGATATCGCGTTTGAATCTGAATCAAATCTTTATCGATAATCGTGATCTATCCGTGATATAAATTCGAACTCTAAATCTTTTATCTCTCAATTTTCGAAATTCTCAAATATATACACTGTAAATTTCGAATTCTAGGGATTTTATTATCCTTTGCATGATTTTTATCCCGGTATCTCCATATCAACTCAAATCTTAGGCATTTATCTGCGAAATTTCAAATAATAATATACACGATATTATTATTCACTCAATCTTGGTAAAATCTTACAAATCTCACATCCTCAAATGAGATAAATCCTGGTATCCAAAATATACTATCGTGATAAAACTTAAATGATAAAACTTAAAATTCTTGGATTTTACATCCCTCCCTCCTTATGGGAAGTTTCGTACTCAAAACTTGGGTTGGCTTGGTCTCCGAAGAGGTACGGGTATTGGTCCCTCATCCTTTCTTCTAGCTCCTACGTGGCTTCTCTTTCCGTGTTGTTAGACCATTGTACCTTGACGTAGGGAATGATACGTCGCCTTAGTACTTGGTCCTTGGTGTCCACAATTCTGATGGGAACTTCTTCGTACTTCAGCTCTTCTCCCAAGTTACTTTCGATCATGAGCGGTTCTGCTTCCAACACGTGGCTTGGGTCCGAGATGTATTTCCGTAGTTGGGACACGTGGAAAACGTTGTGAATTCTAGGCATGTTTGGTGGCAGCGCCAATCATCTGTATGCTAATGTGCCCACTTTTTCCAAAATCTCAAAGGGACCCACATAACGAGGGTTCAGCTTCCCGGCTTTAGTGAATCGGACCACTCCTTTCATAGGCGAGACTTTTACGTAGGCCTTCTCGCCGATATTGAATTCCACTGGCCTTCTTTTCAGATATGCCCAACTCTTTTGTCGATCTTGAGCTGCCTTGAGTTTCTCTCGGACTACTGTAACCTTGCCTATTGTTATCTGTACGAGTTCGGGTCCTACTATTGCTTTTTCTCCCACTTCATCCCAATATAAGGGTGATCGGCATTTTCTCCCATACAGGGCTTCGTATGGAGCCATCCCAATACTGCTGTGATAGCTGTTATTATAAGCAAACTCGATCAATGGTAGATGATTGCTCCAATTGCTACTGAATTCTAGAGCGCAGGCTCGCAGCATGTCTTCCAGGGTTTGAATTGTTCTCTCGGTTTGGGCATCGGTTTGTGGGTGATAGGCCGTACTAAGAGTCACTTTAGTTCCCATGGCCCCCTGAAAGCTCTTCCAAAAACGTGAGACGAATCTTGGGTCTCTGTCAGACAGGATGCTCACTGGTACTCCATGAATTCGTACAATATTATCCATATACAGTGTAGCCAACTTGTCCAGATTATAGTTCATACGGACGGGTAGGAAGTGTGCAGATTTTGTAAGTCTATCTACAATTACCCATATTCCGTCTTGACCTTGCCTCGACTTTGGTAACCCCACCACAAAGTCCACGGAGATGTGTTCCTACTTCTACTCAGGTATCTCCAACGGTTGCAATAATCTTCCAGGTTGTTGGTGCTCTGCTTTGACCTGTTGACACACTTGGCATTTAGAGACAAATTCTGCAACGTCTCTTTTCATTCCATTCCACCAAAAATTGCTTTTAAGATCTCTGTACATCTTTGTACTCCCTGGATGGACTGAAAACTTGGATTTTGTGCTTCTGATAGTATTTCTTGGCGAAGGTTATCGCATTCTGGTACACACAATCGCCCTTTCATCCACAGGACTCCTTTGTCATCAGTTTGTATATCTTGAGACTTCCCGCTTTCGACTTGTCCCCTAAGTTTCTTTAGCTCAAGGTCTCGATCCTGGTTTAACTTGACGGTCTCTTGCAGACATGGTCTCGCGGAGAGTGAAGCCAGAGTAATTTTGCTCTCATTTTTTCCGACTCAGAGCATCGGCCACCTTGTTCGCTTTACCCAGGTGGTAACTGATTGTCAGGTCGTAATCCTTCAGGAGTTCGATCCACCGTCTTTGCCTCATGTTAAGTTCCTTTTGGGTGAACAGGTATTTGAGGCTCTGGTGATCTGTGAAAATTTCGAACTTGGCGCCATAGAGATAGCGCCTCCAAATTTTTAAGGCAAATACAACTGCTGCTAGCTCCAGATCATGCGTAGGGTAGTTCTGCTCGTGCGGTTTCAACTGCCTTGATGCGTAGGCTATTACTCTTCCCTCTTGCATGAGTACGCATCCCAAACCTTCCTTAGATGCGTCGCTGTAGATGGTGAATTCCTAATCTTCAGTGGGTAAGATTAGTACTGGCGTGGATGCGAGCTTTTCTTTTAACGTCTGAAAACTTTTCTCGCAACCTTCGTCCCAGACAAACTTGGAATTCTTCTGAATGAGTTTAGTCAGTGGTATGGCGATTGAGGAAAAACCTTCGACAAACTTTCTGTAATAAACTGCCAGTCCAAGAAAGCTCCTGATGTCTGTGGCGTTCTTAGGTTTTGGCCACTCTGTAATTTCCTCGACTTTCTTGGGATCCACTGATACTCCTGCTTCAGAGATTACGTGTCCTAAAAAGGATACACTCTTTAACCAGAACTCACATTTCTTAAACTTAGCATAGAGTTCCTTCTCTCTCAAGGTCTGAAGTGCAATGCGGAGATGCTCTTCGTGATCATGTTCGTTGGAAGAATAGACGAGGATGTCGTCAATAAATACTACTATGACGTGATCCAGGAATGGCTTGAAAACTCTGTTCATTAGGTCCATGAAGGCTGCAGGCGCGTTGGTCAGTCCAAAAGGCATCACTATGAACTCATAATGCCCATATCTTATCCGAAAAGCTGTTTTGAGAATATCTTCAGCCCTGACCTTCCATTGGCAGTAGCATCTTCTCAGGTCAAGCTTGGAAAATGTTGTAGCTTCTTTAAGTTAATCGAAAAGAATCGTCTTTCATTGGAAGAAGATATTTATTCTCGATTGTGATCTTATTGAGTTCTCTATAATCTATACACAATCTCATACTTCTGTCTTCCTTATTCACAATCAGTACTGGAGTTCCTTATGGAGACGTACCCAGTTGAAATTGCTTCTTGTCTGGCAATTATTGGATTTGTTCCTTTGGCTCTTGGAGTTCAGTTGGCGTCATTCGGTAAGGTGCATTCGAAATTGGTGCTGCACCAGGGACCAGATTAATTTCGAACTCAACTTCGCGGTCTGAGACTATCCCTGGGAGTTCTTCTAGAAAAACGTTCGGAAATTCTCGCATTATTAGGGTATCTTCGAGCTTGAGCTCAATTTTTTCCTGCACTTCGTTCACCATTGCTAGGTAAACTTTTTTTTTTTGCCTGATTTAATGGCTTTCCAAGTCTGGGAAGCAGAAAGAATGTATTTCTGTCTCTTGGCATTGCCATGATACTTATTTCTTCTTGGTTCACGTTTCGGAGTTTGAATTTTTTTTTTTACTCCGGCAATCTGCTATTGCACTGCTCTTAGATAACCAATCCATCGATATGATGACGTTGAAATCTTACCAAAGTGCTTTGAATCAAGTCGGCACTGAATATATACGAATAGATGATGATTTTATTCTATCTTGAAATTATCACGATTACTATCTCAAAACTAAAAACCCATATAAAATCTTGGAACTTAATTCAATATCAATATATACCCTATTGATTTAAATCCCAAAAATTATAACTCAGTCGTCAGAAAATAAAATCTTATTCAACCTTGTATAAATGAAATTAATCATCAATTAATGCTTTTGTTAAATCTTACTTGCACTAAACCTTACTTTCCTCAATATCCAGCAATAATCTCATAACTTATTTTATTCATATAAGATCGTAATCTACGAGTTATCCCAAAATAATATAAATTACTTAAACCTTAAGATATTGTTTCCCAACTTCCTTTTAGACAAGGTAACCCAAAATTATACATATTTAAAGTTAACGCTTAGCATTCTTTAAGAACCCAAATTAATGTTTACACATTTAACTATTGCCCAAAATCAACTTCCATATTGGAATATCCAAAACTTATTATAACTCTTATCTCAGATTTTCACATACTAGTTTTTTTTTTTCTTCCCATAAATAATTTATTGTCCCCAAATCAAATATTTCACCTTAAATCAGAAGCTTAAGTCAAGTTATCTCAGATAAGTACAATCCCAACAATATAGGTCAATATTAATTGTTTCCTTAATGAAATTCCATAAAAATCCGATAAGCACTACAAGAAACGCGTTTAACGATATTTTTCGAGATATTTTCCAAAAATGGAAAGTCTAGAGATAAACATATGGATTGAAAGAATTCGTCGAGAGGGTTTCAGAACAGTTGACAGAACCGAATTCGGAGTTTCCTACAAAAAAAAATCGAAGGACGTATGCTGGCGGGTTGACTCGCTGACTCGGCCGGGTTGACTCGCCGGGTTGACTCGTTGGAGTATGGTCGGAGAAAATGCTTATGACGGCGAAGGGGTCAGGATCACAGAACCGGTGGTGGCACGGCAGGAATCGGTAGGAAAACTACCTAATTTGGCGGGGAACTCGCGCAACTCGATTAACTCAATGAAATTGGGCGTTTCCGATTGGGTGATCCGAACTCAAAATTGATTGTTGATAAAAGTTACCCTTGATCATAGATTGGTTGGCTATAAGGAATTGAAAATCGGAGTAGGATTGGTAGGGTAATTGGACAAAATAATTTTCGGGTTAGGGTTCATACGCCAAATTCGTAGGTCTGAAATTCCCGTTTCATCCGAACGCGAAATATGAAATTGTTTGAGGGCTTTTGTTTGGGCGAATTTTTTTTTTTTCGAAATTTGTTTTTTTTTGAAACTTGATTTTTCCCACTCAGATTATGAACCTGGCGGCTCTGATACCACTAAAATGTCACGCCCCGAAACTCGGGATTTGACACCGACGTCGTTAAACAATCACACAATTGAAACAACCAGCCTCGTAGCATAGTATAAACCGAAATACCAGTTTATTAATCATAATCTCAAAAACCAAAGTCTTTACAACTGAAATAACTAATGAAATAAATGCGGAAACGTTTTTTCATAAAACTTGAGTACCAAAATTCAGAAACCACTTTACTAGCAACTCTCGAGATTAAAACAATTCACCAGCCCCAAAATTTATTGTTCCGATTCTTCTTCTCCAATCTGCTCTTCGGATTTATCTGGGAAGGTTGTAAGGGGTGAGTATTTTGGGAAATATTCAGCAAGTGGGGGCCGTTCGAGTACAACAAAACAACATGCATTTTCGAAATATACATACCATGCAAACATAATTCTTATCACGTGCGCATCATTAACCCGACACTGAGATTCATCTACTTTCAATGGTTTACTGATATCTGTCCCTAATTTTTACTCCTCTAAGGGGACGAGGCCGTATAGCGGTTATCTCCCCCACCGTGTAAGGGTACGTATGGTTGTGATTCCCACCCATATCAAGTTGAATTCTCACAGTATCAAAACATTTATTCATGCAAAATATCGTAACCAGAAGGGTGTAGAAGAAGAATTGTACTCGCCCGAATTTTTATAAAAAACCGAAAATATATGCATCGAAATTCAATAATTTAAAACAAGCCCACTTACCTTAAATTCTTGATGAAAAACGTAAAAAGGCTAGGGTTCTTCGAAATTCCTACTTCACTGGTTGGACGGCGGCAACTCAAAAATTCCTAAGGAGACTAGAGCACAAATTTTCGAAAATTTGGTGTGATATGTGGTGTGATTTACGAGTCTACAGGGCCCTCCTATTTATAGGGGTTGGCTGCTATCGTGATCGAGTGATATCGCGTTTGAATCTGAATCAAATCTTTATCGAGAATCGTGATCTATCCGTGATATAAATTCGAACTCTAAATCTTTTATCTCTCAATTTTCGAAATTCTCAAATATATACAATGTAAATTTCGAATTCTAGGGATTTTATTATTATTTGCTTGATTTTTATCCCGGTATCTCCATATCAACTCAAATCTTAGGCATTTATCTGCGAAATTTCAAATAATAATATACACGATATTATTATTCACTCAATCTTGGTAAAATCTTACAAATCTCACATCCTCAAATGAGATAAATCCTGATATCCAAAATATACTATCGTGATAAAACTTAAATGATAAAACTTAAAATTTTTGGATTTTACACATACAATAATTAAAAAAATAATATAATATGATGGATGAGAAAAGAAGATGTATGGCGTGCCTTTGCGTGTAATACGCTCGAATAATCGTTGACGACGAAGAACGCGACGGGACGATAGCTTCTACCTTGCTAACTATCTTCGAAAACCCTCCAAAATATGCTTCAAAGTGCCGTGTGTGTGTGGAGAGTGCTTGGGAGAGTTTTTCAGAATTTTAAAGTAGGTGGCCGATGGATTTGTGTGCAAGGTTTAGGGCTTTGTAATTTTTTTAACACTTTAAATATAAGTTAATCACCTACAAGGCTAATTAGGCCTATTAAGCCATCTAAGTAGGCCTATTAGTCTAATTAGGATTTAAATAAAATAATACCAAAGTTTTTCTTTAATTAAATAAGTGAATTTATTAGCCTGGTGGCCAAAAAGCTCGTATTTTGTTGAAAAACTAACACCGATAAAATTTACGTCCCGGCGTATAAAATCATCTCAAAACTCCTTATATTCAAAAATACTAAAAAGCAACAACCATATTTTAAATAATTAAAAACAATTATTTAATAAAAATATTTTCTATTTTTCAGCCCTCGGTCTCCGTTCCTCGATCGCAACTTTAATACCCTTTAAAAATACATTTTAATGCAACAATGTAGAAAATATATTTTTAACATACAATTATGCACAACATAATTAATTCATGCAACTAAAACATTTAATTAAAATATAGGAGAATTTGATAATTTATATGCATGTGGTTCGCGTGAACCTTTAAATTTTCGGGGCGTTACAAGAAACCTCAGAGATGTCATTCTAATACAGAAGGTAATCTGTACTTCTTATCGTACAATACTTCAAACGATGTTATTTCAGTATTCGTTGAATAGCTGTTGTGGTATGAAACTTACAACATGGCAATGAATCCTGCCAACTAGTGCTAAAATCAAGTACTATCGCCCTAAGCATATCCTCCAGTGCCTCGATAGTCCGATCTGACTGTCCATCAGTCTGTGGATGATATGCGGTATTCAGGTATAACCTCATACCTAGAGCCTGCTGCAACTCTGCTCCAAAGTGCGAAGCAGTCGAAGATCACAGTCTATACAATCTGACTACTTCTCTGACATAAATTTCTGTCATCTGGTCATGTCTGTACGTCATCTTGTACAAATGAAACATAAAAATTCGGTCAATCTGTCCATCACGACCCAATCACGTCTCAACCTCGGGAGGATTTCGGTAGCTTCGTCACAAAATCCATGGAAATGTGATCCTCTTTCCATTCAGGAATAAATAAGCTCTATAATAATTCCCCGGTTTTCTATCTTTCTGTCTTTACCTGCTGGCATTTCAGACATTTCGATACAAATTCTGTAATATCTGATTTCATCTGTTTTTCTCAAAAACTGTCTTTTCAAATCACTGTACATTTTTCTGCCATCAGGACGATTACGGAATCGACTACTATACATTTCTGACAATATCTGTAGCTTCAAATTCGAAATATTCAGTACAATAAGACGGTTACTCGCATATAACACACTGTCACAAACTTGATATTCTGATCGATACTCTGTTTTGATGTCAATATCGAGTTCTGAACATTCTGATCAACTTTCCGAACTTCTTTAATTCTCAAAATTAGCTCTGGTTCGGACTGTACAATATAAATTCTTCATTGTTTACTATCTGTTTCAAATACGGATTCAGAACAACAGCAATATTCAATCAGATTCAAAACATCACTCATCGATACTGATCCGCTAAACTCATAGAACAGTACTTTCTCACAATACTATCGGTCTCAGTCAACTGATCACAACTTTACTGTACTAGAATCAACAGATATATCATCTTCAGATATCACAAACCCTGAATACAATCTGTCTCAATCAAGATGCACATTTCAACAGTTTCTGTATATCACATGTCAATTATCAGAATATTCAATGAAATTTTCAAATGTTTGATCTGATCAGTCATATGCTTCAAATATCTCAGGATATCATAGATAAAACAAGCATAAAATCATCAGAAAACTTCTGAACACACGGTTCATCAACCCACAAACATAGCTGAAGCATCCCAAATAGAAATACTCAATCAAATGTAACTCTCGGCTAGAAATTTTCTAACTGGTCTTTCAATTTAATCGGTATCATTCTGTACTGTGTTCTAGAAATAAGAATAGTACCTTGCATTCATTCAATGCTAGAATCTATCTTTTTGACTGGAAGCAACTCTGAAATTCCAATTGGGAAACATCAGAAATTTCATATACTACTGGCAAATCAGCCAATGATAAACTCGATTTCCGTAATCAACTGAAAACATAAGGAATTCCTTCGTTCCTTTCCATAACAATCGAGTCCTCAACATCGTTCATATCCAAGAAATTCTAAATCTAGAATTCTTACCGTAATTTCCGTTCATCAATCATATCTATCTGAATCTTTCAATTTTCTGGAAAAATCAACGGTAGTTTTGTACTTGGTCAACATATCAGTACCGATAATAAAATCGAAATCGGACAACCCAAGTACAATATAATCTATTTCAATCTCATATCTGTCATACGTAGCATACAAAGTCTAACGGATGTCACTGATACAAAATCTCTCCCCAACGGAAAAGAGATCAATACTACAGCATATACTAACTCAATAAACAACGCATATATCATTGTAATTCATTTAAGAATAATCGGATGGAATGAATTAGTATTTATCAATACATATGCAAAATAACCATATAGGAAACAATTACCTGTCACCATCTTCTCAGATGCGCTTTGGGCCTATTCCTTGGTCAAGGCAAAACTCTGGCCTACTGTCTAGGAGGTTGGCTACCTGTCTGGCTTCCTCCTGGCCCTAACTGTGACTGAGGAGTCATTGGTGGTTGGGAGGAATGAACAACCGGTGATTGTCTATCAGACGGTGCCACTAATCCAGATGGTTCTACTCATTGAGATCTTCGGGAACCTCTCATTGGACATACCCTAGCAAAATGTTCTGGCTGACGACAGACGTTGCAACTACCAAATACTGCTCGGCATTGCTCTGTGGAATGTCTTCCTACACAAGTGCTGCAATAAACTCCCGTATAACTCTGGCTAGAACCACTGGAGCTCGACGAACCACTCCCTAACTTCTTAAATTGTTTCTTGTGAGCTTTCAAGAAACCTTTCTTTCCACCCCTGCTACTACCAGTCTCAAGTCCGAGAGGTGGTTGCTGTGGTCTCGATGCTGGAGGCACAAACGAAGCTCCTTTCTGTCTCATCAGACTGGCTTCGGCTCTCTTGGCTCTACTCAGAGCATCAACAAAATTATAGGGTCGGCCTGTGTTTACCAATGTCAATATCTCAGGATTTAATCCTTTAACAAACTGATCAGTCACAGCTTCATCATTCCCAGCCACGTGAGGAGCAAAACGTAGCAAGGTAGAAAATTGCGCAACATATTCTTCAATGTTTAGCTGACCCTGTTTCAAATTTTTAAATTCTGCCCTCTTATCTTCTCGGTATGAAACTGGGAAAAACCTTCGATAAAATTCCACTTTGAAGATCTCCCATGTAATCCCTATACCACGCTGTTCTAAGACTCCTTTGGTTGTAATCCACCAGCCATTTGCGATCTCCTGTAACTGATGCCCAACTCTACATTCATCCGAGTACTCAAGTGAATCAAACAATATCTCTATATCATCTATCCAGCTCTCACAACCAACAGTCGTCTCAGTACCCCACAGAATCGGCGGTGTCAATGACTGAAACCTCTTCAACTGTATTTCCATCGGAGTTTCTGACACATCCATCTGACTAGTCGAAATACTACCCGGTTCTGGGATTTTTCGAGGAGGTATATCTGATTACCAAAAGAATTAGTAACCAAATACAACAACCTGTTTCAGTCCTCCTCTGATCATCTTACTGCTGATCAAGAATAGGTTCTGATTCATTCTCAATAACACATGTTTATAAACAAATCAGATAATCAAATAAACATGCATTTCAAAGCAGTAAATCATAAGATCATGCTAGCATAGCAAAGGCAGAAAATAATACTCAATCTACCCCGCTACTAGCTTCTATCTCAATCTAAAGGATCTATCGCTCTGATACCACCTGCTGTGGGGACCCGGATGCTAATTCATGTCTAAATAATTATTAATGTCAAATATAACAATTAAGAAAAGTGGGACTAAATTTTTTTTTTAAATTATAAATGCGGAAACGTAACAGTAATCTATCTGATATACATGTCAAAGTCAAAGTACAATCATGTACTACATGTCTCTATCTCAACTAGGTTCAACGACTATATATCCAGTGCTGAATCCTACTCTGCTTCTGGGCTCGGATCTCCACGCTAACTAAAATCTCTCATCCTCTTCCTGATCCTGATCCTATCCCACCTGTTGTCATGCACAAATACAAACAAGACAACACCCGGATAATTCAGTTGAGAATTACATTCCCAGTATAAATCATGTATACATGCATTTCATATAAACATATATAAAAGCATGAAATAGATATTTCATAACATGTATCAAATCAGAAGTGTAAATCAATATAAACTCTGAATATAACATGTATCAAATCCGACACAGAATCAACACAAACTCTGAATCACACTCAGTGACTCTGGACTCTGACTCGACTCGTCCTAATCTAGGGATCCCGATCTGAATAAGAACATACACCCATCTACACTCCCGATCGGGGTGGTGGCACGTTCTTATTCGCGGACTTTGGCTCTTTCCATATCGAACATCAGTAATAGAAGAAACTCCAATTCTATCCACTTCGATATAACCAAACATCCGGTGTCTTGACCTATCCGTCACAGACTTTGGCACTTTCGCCAACTCAGTATCTTGTGACAATGTGCAATGTGACCGTGACGATTCCATCACTATCAGGCACCCCTGTCACAAGACCAATCGTCTCTGCCTAGGCGTATCCACCTACGACTCAATACAAAATTCAATCGATCAAAGATATCAATTTCATTCAATTGCAAATATTAATGCAATAAAGTAAAGTATGTGATTTTGGGAAACTCCAGTCAAGTCAACTCGAGTTGTGCAATCCCGCATCAACATCAATTTATACCTTTCGTTTCGTTCTGTCGATCTGACTCTGTCGAAGTCTCGAACTCCCTTCCTATCAAATCAATATGGCAATAAAAATATCGAATACAATGTATCAATGTATAACTCAATTCAAGACTTGTTCTGATCAATACTCAAATCAAACATAATCTGATCCATATCAATGATATCATGATACAATCTCAATCAATACTGAATCAGATCAAAATCAATCTACTGATGTTTCGACGGCATAACAATACAGTCTCGGTAACCCCGTCAATCTCAACATCACAGATATACTACCAACTCGAGAATTATATCATCAGCTCATAACCATCACAATCTATACATCAAAATCTCAAAATCTGCATATTCTCGATTCAACACATGCTGGAAAATGAAACGATAGCATATGATATCCGTTCTTTGATCCGGTTTCGATTCTACTTATCTCAACATATTAAGAACCCATCATATAGCTCAAAATCTGATTTCCCCAACATGCTATTTCAATTCAAGCAAGAACATAACAAAAATTACATCCTTTAGAAGCCTATGTTTCAAGGAGAAAGAATCTAAGCTCGGATTCAAAATCGGATGGTTAGATGTTGCACAATCCAGTTTCTAATACATCTTGAAGCTTGAAGGAATTTCTGTACTTGCTCTCGGTTTTTGGCTGCTGAAATGAAGGAAATGAAGGCAATTTATATATATATCTTGCATGGTGAAGACACATGTTTCATTCTTTATTCTGCACGTCACACCGCGGGTGCGCTCACTCTGCACCGCGGGCGCGCTGAGCGTACTGGATCACTTCCACAAATTCAGAAGGAACGACCGCGGGTGCACTGGCTTTTGGACCGCGGGTGCGTTGCCCTCTCTGTCCCAACACCGCAGATGCGGTCACTTTTATGGCGCGGGTGCATTGACTCTACTGCACCACCAAAACTCGAATTGCAACGTCGCCTCTCCATGTCTGTCCTTCCATTCCCTTATTCATAATACATGATAACTCAAAAGTATCAAACTAAGATCTCGAGCATTACACGCCGGGCTTGAGTTGTTCTACTAGTGCCAGGGGAACTTCAAATGCAGTAGCCCCAACATGAATGGCATCAAAAGGTGCAAAATAAGTCCAACTCAACCTGCCATCCGAATACCATGCAAATTAAAATTATTAAATATTTGGTCACAAGATATGTCGGCGTTATTCATTTGACCTTTTGAATCTAAAATTTCTCGACTCGAAAGTGAAGTAGCCATTTGTTTTCATCCACTTTAAAATACAATTCAAAATAAAGGGTGCATAAAAATCAAAGGTTTACCACCAACATGCACCGAGAGAGATCCTTCTTCCAATAGTTCAACTGCTGCAGGACTCTTGATATCAATGTACTTATCCTATAGGTCATGGGATCGAGTCCTGGGGAGGCGAAAGAAACCCCTTGGTATGGAGGGGGAGATCCTATGAGTAACTCGTACGACGCCTATGGAAAGCCCGTGAGGGAAAAGGCCCCTTTGAGGGAGCCCAAGATCGGGATAGCCTTGGGTTGATTGGGGCAGCTGGCCGTATGGGCGATCCACTAGGCCTGTAATGGGTCGTTACATCGGCCTTCTTCAAATCCTCAGCTCGCGCATATGCGCGCCCTCTCCCGGCGCATATGCGCGAGGTTCTCTGCCATATTCGCGCATATGTGCGGGTCCTGTTGCGCATATGGGCGAGGTTCCCTGCCTACCTTGCGCATATGCGCCCTGCTGGGTCGCGCATATGCGCGAGGGCTCAGTCCTCGCACATATCAATTTCTTCTCCGGTCTTCCCCTGTCTGATCCTTTCCATCTATAATCACATCAATTATAAATAAATCATTTCAGATTACAATAATTCAAAATCTGGGGCATTAAATTTCTCCCCCTCTATGATCTGATTTCGTCCCCGAAATCACAGGCGATCAAATCATATATCAAATCAGATACAATAAGAAATGTATAACAGAAGCTAAACAGTAAACTCACATCAGTGAAATAACTCTGGGAATTTTTGTCTCACGTTTGATTCTGTCACACAGGTAGCTTCTTCGATGCCATGACGACTCCACTAAACTTTCACAAGCGGAATAATCTTCGTTCTGAGTTGTTTTTCTTTACGATCAAGAATCTGGATCGGCTTTTCAAAATAACTCAGTGTCTCATCAAGTTCGACCTCGTCTGGCTGAAGAATATGAGATGCATCAAGAAGATATTTCCACAATAAAGATACATGAAAGACATCATGTATTCTAGATAGAGAAGACGGTAAGGCGAGTCGATAGGCACGATCTCCTATCTTCTCGAGAATCTCATACGGACAGATATATCGTGGAGACAACTTCCCTTTCTTGCCAAATCTGACAACGCCTCTGAAAAGAGAAATCTTCAGGTATACTCTGTCTCCTGCCTCAAATACCAACGATCGACGACGAACATTGGCATATTTGGCCAGTCTGTCTTGAGCTTTTCTCATTCTCTATCGAATCAGCTTCACTTTCTCTATCATATCTCTAATCATATCAGGCCCAATCTCAGGTACCTCGAAGATATCATACCAATAAAGAGGGGATTTGCACTTCTTGCCGTACAATGCTTCAAATGGAGCCATCTCTATACTCGTCTGATAACTGTTTTTGTACGAAAATTCACAAAGTGGCAAAGATTCTTGTCAGCTAGTGTCAAAATCTAGCATTACAACTCTAAGCATATCTTCCAATGTCTAGATAGTCCGCTCCTACTGTCCGTCAGTCTGTGGATGATATGCGGTACTCAGATGTAACTTCGTACCTAGAGCTTGCTGCAAACTGTGCCAAAAGTGCGAAGTAAACCGAGAATCACGGTCTGATACAATCGACTTCGGCACTCCATACAATCTGACAACTTCTTTGACATAGATCTCTGCCAGCTGGTCATGTCTGTACGTCATCTTGTACGGAATAAAACTTGCTGATTTGGTCAATCTGTCAATCACAACCCAAATCGCATCACAACCTCGGGAGGAACGTGGTAGCTTCGTCACAAAATCCATAGAAATGTGATCTCATTTCCATTCAGGAATAGACAAGCTGTTCAACAAACCTCCTGGTTTCTTCCTTTCGGCTTTCACCTGTTGGCAATTCAGACATTTTGTTACAAACTCTGCAATATCAGCCTTCATTTGTTTCCACCAAAACTGTCTTTTCAAATTATTATACATCTTTCTGCCACCAAGATGAATACCGAATCGACTACTGTGCGCTTTTGACAATATCTGTCGTTTCAAATTTGAAACATCTGGCACAACAAGACGATTATTCACATCAGTACATGATTACGTACCTGATATTCTGATCGATGTCCCGCTTTGACCATTGAAATTGAATTTTGCACATTCTGATCAACTTTCTGAGCTTCTTTAATTTTCAAAATCAGCTCTGGTTCAACTTGAACAGCATAGAGTCTCAATGGTTGACAATCTATCTCAAATATCAATCCAGAAAGACAGCAATTTTCTATCAAATTCGAAACACCAATCGTCGATAAAGATACAGAACACACCTTTCAACTCAGTGCATCAGCTGCTGCATTAGTTTTCCCCGGATAGTATTTGATTTCACAATCAAAATCTTTCAATAAATCAAGCCATCTTCGTTGCCTCATATTCAATTATGATTGTGAAAATAGATATTTCAGACTCTTGTGATCAGAATAGATTTCAAACTTCTCACCGTATAGATAGTGTCACCATATCTTCAATGCAAATACGATGGCTGCCAATTCAAGATCATGAATTGGGTAGCGAGACTCATGTGGCTTCAATTGTCTCGAGGCATAAGCAAAAACATGTCCTACCTGCATCAAAACACATCCCAATCCTCTGTGAGAAGCATCGCAATAAACAACAAAATTACCAGTACCTGACAGAATAGTCAACACCGGAACACTGGTCAATCTTTTTTTCAGCTCTAGAAAACTGGACTCACATTCTTCGGACCATATAAATGGTGCGTTCTTCTGAGTCAACTGAGTAATAGGCTTAGCAATACTCGAGAAATATTTAATAAATTGTCGATAATATCCTGATAAACCCATAAAACTGCGTATCTCTGGCACATATGTCGGTCTCGGCCAACTGATCACTGCCTCAACTTTGCTAGGATCAACAAAAATACAATCTCCAAATATAATGTGACCCAGAAATACAACCTGTCTCAGCCAAAACTCACATTTCGACAGCTTTGCATACAATTTCTCAGTCCTTAGAATTCTCAATACAGTTCTCAAATGCTCAGCATGCTCAATCATATTCTTTGAATAAATCAAAATATCATCGATAAAAATAATCACAAAATCATCAAGATATCTCTGGAATACACGGTACATCAATCCCATAAATACAGCTGGAGCATTCGTTAAACCAAACGGCATGACAATAAACTCATAATGGCCATACCTGGTTCTGAAAGCTGTCTTCGATATATCAGAATCTCTGACTCTCAGCTGATGATATCCAGATCTCATATCGATCTTGGAATAAACAGAAAAACCCTACAACTGATCAAATAAATCATCGATACGAGGCAAAGGGTATTTGTTCTTTACCGTAGCCTTGTTCAGTTGCCGGTAGTCAATGCAAAGTTTCATTAAACCGTCCTTCTTTCTCACAAGCAATACTGGAGCACCCCAAGGAGAAACACTCGGTCTGATGTAACCCTTGGTCAGTAAATCTTCCAACTAATCTTTCGATTCTTTCAGTTCAATTGGTGCCATTTTGTACGGAGCTCTAGAGATCGGAACTGTACATGGTACCAATTCAATGCTGAAGTCTATCTCTCTGACTGGAGGCAAATCCGGAATCTCATCTGGGAATACATCAACAAACTCACATACCACTGGCAAATCAGCCAATGATGGGCTCGATTTCAATACGTCAACTGAATACACAAGGAATCTCTCTGCTCTTTTCTGTAATAATCGAGTCATAGATAATGCAGATATCAAAGGAATTCTAGATCTAAAACCCTTAACGTAAAATTTCCACTCATTAGCCATCTCAGGTCTGAATCTCACAATCTTCTGGAAACAATCTACGGTAGCTCTGTACTTGGTCATCATATCGATACCAATAATGCAGTCAAAATCAAACAACCCAAGTACAATACAGTCTAACTCAATCACATGGCCATCATACTGTAGCATACAATGTATAACAGACGTCACTCATACAAGACCTCTCCCCAAAGGTGAAGAAACAGATACTACAGTAGATAAAGACTCAACAGGCAATGCATGACTCAATGCAAATCGCTCAGAAATAAATGTATGACATGCACCCGTATCAATCAATACGTAAGCAGGATAACAACATAAAGAACAGTTACCTGCAACAACATCATCTGGTGCTTCCTGAGCTTGTTCTTCAGTGAAAGTAAATACTCTGGCCTGCTGTCTCGGAGGCTGGCTAACAGTCTGGCTTCCTCCTGGCCTCTGCTGTGACTTAGTAGTAGTCGGTGGTGGCTGGAATGAGTGAATAGCAGATGATCGTCTATCAGTCTGAGCCACTGATCCAGATGACTCTACTCCCTGGGATCTCTGGGAACCTCTCTGTGGACATACTCTCGCAAAATTTCCATGCTGTCTGCAGATGTGGCAACTACCAAATATTCCTTGGCATTGCTCTGTGGGATGTCTCCCTCCGCAGGTTCTACAATAGACCCCTGTACTACTCTGGCTCTATCGAGAACCACTGGAGCTAGATAAACTGCTCTCTGACTTCTTGAACTGTTTTTCTCGGGCTTTCAAGAAATCTTTCTTCCCACCACTGCTACTGCCACTCTCAAATCTAGGAGGGGGTTGCTGGGATGGAGTAGACGTTTGTTGCTGTCTCGGTACTGGAGGAACATACGAAGCTCCTTTCTGCCTAATCAGGCCATCTTCAGCTCCTTTTGCTCTGTTCAGGGCATCAGCAAAATTATTCGGTCTCCCTGTGTTTAGCAATGTAAAGATCTCAGGATTCAGCCCATTGATAAACTGATCAGCAACAACTTCATCATTCTCAGCAACATGTGGAGCAAATCGCAACAAAGTAGAGAACTTGGCAACATACTCTTCAATGTTTAACTGACCCTGTCTCAGATTAGCAAACTCTGATCCTTTGTCTTTCCTGTACGATACTGGGAAATTTTTTTGATAAAACTCAGTCTTAAAAATTTTCCAAGTAATCATTGTACCTCGTTGCTCCAAAGCCCTCTTCGTCGTGATCCACCAGTTCTTCGGAACATCATGCAACTGGTGCCAAATCAGTTGGACTCTGCGCTCATTTGTGTAATCCAATGAATCAAACATCATCTCTATATCATCGAGCCAACTCTCACACTCAACAGAATTCTTCGTACCCTTCAAAGTCGGCGGTTTAAACGACTGAAACCTCTTCAGTAGTGTTTCCATCGGAGTTGCTGTAACATCCATCGGATTAGCCGAAGTACTACCCTGTTCTGGGACTCTTCGAGGAGGCATATCTAATTATCAAAAGGTTTAGCAACCAAATACAACAAATCTATTTCAGTCTTCCTCTGATCATCTTATTGCTGATCAAGAATCGATTCTGATTCATTCTCCACAACACATGTTTCCAATCAAATCAGATAATCAGGTAAACATGCATTTCAAAGCAGTAAAACATGATGTAATGCTAGCACATAAAAGGAGGAAAGAAAACTCAATCTACCCTGCTCACTAGTTTCTATCTCAGTCTAAGGAACCTACGGCTCTGATACTACCTGCTGTGGGGAGCCGAACCTAATTCGTCTTCTTAATCATCATTAGGATCAATTAATTAGTCTGGGTCTAATTTTTCTTTTTAAATACATAAATGCGGAACATAAGATAATCAATCTGATATACAAATCAACAGTAAAGTCCAAGTCCTGTACAAAATACATTTGTCTCAAACTAAGGTTCAACAACTACATCAAGTGCTGAAACAAATTCTATTTCTAAGTCCGGATCTCCACGCTAATCTTGAATCTCTCATCCTTTTCGTGATCCTGATCATGTGTTGTCATGCACACATACAAACACAACAACACCTGGATAATTCCGGTGAGAATATAATTCCCAGTATAAACAACGTATACATGCTATCATATAAAAAGATATAAAAGCATGAAACATATATCAATAACATGTATCAAAATCTGAAAGACATGAATCGATATAAAGCTGTAAATAAACTCGTAACACATCATCTCAGACTCGACTCATCTCTAATCTAGGGATCCCGGTTCCTGGACATTGGCACAATATATCGAATCTCCGCAATAGAAGCCGATCTGCTCCTACGCAACATCAATATAAACCAACATCCAGTGTCTTAGCACCTCCGCCAAAGACTTGGCACCTCCGCCAATGACTAGGCACATCCGCCCATGACTCAATACATGCTTTGCTATAAATCAATAGACTAAGCATATCAATCTCATGAATTGCAAATATCAATGCAATAAAGTAAAGTAGTGGTTTTGGGAAACTCAAGTCAAATCAAACTCGAGTCGTATCTTCCCTGTTCAACATTGATTTATACCTTTCTTTTGGTCAATCTGACGATGTCGAAGTCTAAAATTCAAATATGTCGATATCAAATCTGAAATGACATGTTCGATAGATACAACATCAATATACCATTCAAATCAAAATCTGCTCTGATCAATACTCAATCTAGATCAATATCAACGGTATAACAGCACAATAATGATATCCCCCGTAACTCAACAATACGAGGTATCAATTACCAACAACTCATAATCGATAACAAATTCAATCTGATATCAAATCTGTATAATCTCAATCAAATCAAATATGAAAATGATAACAATTTCATACGGTATTCGTTCTTCAATCCGGTTTCAATTATACGATGACAACAATCTCAGGAACACATAATAACAGTCATATCATAATTTCTCTCATATCAGATTTTCAAATCATATCAGAACATAATAAAACTTACCTCCAGTTGAAGCTCTCGTCGATAGAAACACGGTACCGAGGTCGGATTGAAATTCTGACGGATGGATCTTGCACAATCAAATTCTAAAATCCAAATCTTGAAAGTTTCTCCCGGGACTTCTCGTTTCTTTCTTTTGTTTCTAGGGAAGGAAAGCTTGTTGCATATATATATACCATGCATGTTTAAGCAATGTGGCTTAATTCTCAAGCTGCACGTCTCGCGCATATGCGCGACCTTCCTCGGCGCTTATGCGCGAGACCTACTGGTCTCGGCCTTCTTCAAATCCCCAGCTCGCGCATATGCGCGCCCTCTCTCGGTGCATATGTGCGAGGTTCTCTGCCATACTCACGCATATGCGCGGAACCTGTCACGCATATGCGCAAGGTTCTTTGCCTACCTCGCGCATATGCGCCCTTCTGGGTCGCGCATATGCGCGAGGGCTCAGTCCTCGCACATATCAATTTCTTCTCCGGTCATCCCCGATCTGATACTTTCCGTCTATAATCACATCAATCATCAACATAGATAAATACCTTTATTATACTTAATACAAATGGATTGTAATTCGACGGAAAGTATCAGACCGGGGATGACCGGAGAAAAAATTGATATGTGCGAGGACTGAGCCCTCACGCATATGCGCGACCCAGCAGGGCGCATATGCGCGAGGTAGGCAGAGAACCTCGCGCATATGCACGACAGGACCCGCGCATATGCGTGAGTATGGCAGAGAACCTCGAACATATGCACCGGGAGAGGGCGCGCATATGCGCGAGATGATGATTTGAAGAAGGCCGAGACCAGTAGGTCGCGCGCATATGCGCCGAGGAAGGTCACGCATATGCGCGAGACGTGCATCTTGAGAATTAATCCACATGGCTTAAACATGCATGGTATATATATATATGTAACAAGCTTTCCTTCCCTGGAAATAAAAGAAAGAAACGAGAAGTCCCGGGAGAAACTTTCAAGATTTGGATTTTAGAATTTGATTGTGCAAGAACCGTTCGTCAGAATTTCAATCCGACCTCGGTACCATGTTTCTATCGACGAGAGTTTCAACTGGACGTAAGTTTTATTATGTTATGATATGATTTGAAAATCTGATATGAGAGAAATTATGATATGACTGTTATTATGTGTTCCTGAGATTGTTGTCAGCGTATAATTGAAACCGGATTGAAGAACGAATACCGTATGAAATTGTTATCATTATCAGATTTGATATCAGATTGAATTTGTTATCGATTATGAATAGTTGGTAATTGATACCTCGTATTGTTGAGTTACCGAGGATGTCATTATTGTGATGTTATACCGTTGATATTGATCTAGATTGAGTATTGATCAGAGCAGATTTTGATTTGAATGGTATATTGATGTTGTATCTATCGTACATGTCATTTCAGATTTGATATCGACATATTTGAATTCGAGACTTCGACTTCGTCAGATTGACCAAAAGAAATGTATAAATCAATGTTGAACCGGGAAGATACAGTTAGAGTAGGTGCCCGTCGAGCCAAGTGTTGGCCGAGGGTTCATGTTTAAACTCTATGTATGAACAATCTTTATTTTAATAATATTTAAATTTATTGCTTTGGCAATTCTTTATCTGTATACCCATGCTAGTTGCATAGATAAAGTCTTTAAATATACAAATAGTAGAAAGAATATGAGATGCTCATATGATGAGTATCATGAAACTTATATTTGGAATACTGTATATTCTAAACAGTTCCTAGTCGATTCAGCCGCCGCTAAGAAGGATATAGGCCGCTCGATTTCGAGACTAGTATCTGCGATGTGAGTACCATGTTTCATTGGTAGGGGGCATTGTGATGTCCGAGCATGCTGATAGGTGCACCTTGTAGGGTGCACTGAACAACCCTCCATAAAAGACTTTCCAAGTGGTTCTCACTTATCGAGTGGAAAAGTCCTAGTTTATGGTTGTATACCATTAGTCCTTATGACCCGGGACAACATTGAAACTCTATGTGCTAGAATTACACTTTGACTTGTTTACCGACTCTCATGGGGTTATCAGGTGGCAAGGTTGGGTGTTCTGTCGAAACATATAGGAGTCAATGCATTGTAGTCGGGGATTCACCGCTTACCTTAAGGTATGGATATCCTATGTGTTCTCATGTATGTGTAGTATGAAATCTCTGATCAGAGTATGGTGGTAATTATGAAAGGGGTTTCATAGATTACACCATCGATGCAACTACGACATGACACATAGTATCGATTCATTGACAACTCTCGATATACCAATGGTTGTCGAATCGATCGGGATATATGAGTTGAAGGGACCGTACTGTACGTTAACCATAATTGAATGGTTCTGGCAGGCACTATCATTTGATACCTAGGGAATCATGTAAGCGATGCTGCTAGGCGTTTAACATGATTGGTTGGTTACTATCAGACTTGAGTTCTGACATTCTTGTTATCAAGGATTTGATAAGTAAGAATGAAGCAATTGGGGTATGCTCGTATAAGGACATGTTTAGTCCGAATCACATGGAGATGTGAACCCACGGCTAGTTGTATCAATGAACCATTGAGGGCCACACAAGTACTAGATTTCTAGATCCCGTTGAGAAGTAAAATAGTTCAATGTATTGAACGGCTTATAAAGGAGTTTATAAACTTGTGAAAAAATAGAAGTATGACTTCTATGAGGAAAATGTAATTTTTAATTTATGAATGTGTCCTTAAATTAAAAGTTGGCCAAATAAATAATGTATTTGAAAATTGTGATTTTCATAAACATTATTATGGACTAAATTAAATTAATTCAAGTGTTAAATTAATTAAATACTAGTGGACCTAATAGAGTCCAAATAATTAAATTAATTCAGGTGTTGGATTAATTAAATAACATTGGGCCTTGTAGAGCCCAATTAGAAATAATTATTAAACTAGTGGGCTTGAGTAAAATCAAGTAAACTTGAAATGGACTCAAATGTATTTGAGACATTTAAATAAAGGTCATGGGCCTTGTAATAGTTACAAGCCCTGTGGGGACTTGGACGCTAATTATCTTCTTAATCGTTATTAGGATCAATTTACTAATCAAGTAATTAGGGCCATAAATTTTTTTTCTTTAAACTACGGAACGTAATGGGATTAACTAACATACAAACAGTATAAAACTACAAGTTTTGTACAACATGCATTCTAGTTCCAAATTTTAAGGTTCAATTACTACAATCAAGTAATGAAACCTATCTACATCAAAGTCCGGAATCACCACTCTAATCTCGATCTCTCATCATCTTCTCGACCCTGATCCTGTCCCACCTGTTGTCATGCACACATACAAACAAGACAACAGCCGGATAACTCCGGTGAGAATTTAATCCCAGTATAAATCATGTATACATGCATTTCATATAACAACATATATAAAAGCATGAAATAGATATAAAGACATGTATCATAATCTGAAATCATAAATTGATATCAAACAGTAATTCATACTCTGAACATGTATCACATAAGAAATATGAATCAATATAGACTCTGAATCACACTCTGTGATTCTAAGACTCTGACTCAATCTCTCAGACTCGACTCATCTCTCATCTAGGGATCCCGGTCTGAATAAGAACGTAACAAGTCTCCCACCTACCCTCCCATTCGTGGTGGCGATACGTTCCTATTTCTGGACTTTGGTCTGATCTGTATCGAATTATCAGCAATAAGGACCTGCTCTGTCTCTTAAGCACGTCGATACACCAAACGTCCAGTGTCTTGGCAGATCTGCCAAATACTTGGCATGTCCTCCAATCCTATTTTGACAAGGTGCAATGGGCCTGTGATCGCTCTATCAAAATCTAGCCCCTCTGTCAGTGACTCACACTCAATAACTATATGTTATTCACTACTTCTATATACATCAATAAAATCAACATACTTAGACAAAGCATACAAAAATATGAAAACAATAACATACACGTATGTGGTTTAGGGAAACTCAAGTCTAATCTGACTCAAGTCGATCTCCCGGTTAACACTGACTTATACCTTTCTTTTCGTTTTGTTGATCTGGTTCTGTCGAAGTCTCAAACTCACTGCCTGTCCAAAAATATCTGGCAATAACAATATCGAATACACTGTATCAATGTATAACTTAATTCAAACTCTGTTCTGATTAATATCCAATCTACTGTATCAATATTCAATTCAATTTAAGATCTTTCAGTCTTATCAAATTTTGACGGCACAATGGTCCAATTTCCAAGTACTGGTAGTACAGATCAGTGTATATCAATCTCCATAACTCATAATCAATCGATTAACATAATCTGATACTAAATCGGCATCATTTCAATCCTATCAAATCTGATAAATTATAACAATTGTATAAACAGTATGTTCTTCGATCTGACTTCAAATACATACTGATCAGTATATCCAGCACACATAATAATAATCAACTCTCAATTCATAATCAGTAACAATACAAATCTGATATCGATTCCTACTCAATATCTTCCGAAATTTATAATAATTCCATACCATATCTGTTTTTCAATCCGGTTTCGATTCTACGATGTCTACTATGTCTAGAACACCCTATATGAATCCTATTCGATTCCATCAACCTCATATTTTTAAATCATATCAAAACGTAGTAAAACTTACGTCCAGTTGTAGCTCGTAGCGAGAGAAGCACGATACTGCGTTCGGATTCAAATTCTGATACACGGATATTTCAAAATCACGATTTAAAGGTATGGGAAGCTTTAAGGAATTTGCTGAGGGAAAATCACGATTTCTTCTGCTTAAATCGTGAGGAATCAAGATCTATTTATATATATCTCAATTGCATGTAAAACATGTGGTTAAATCTTCATACTGCACGTCGTACCGCGGGTGCGCTATACCTTGGACCGCGGGTGCGCTCGGTGTATAGATATACATCAATTTTTCCAGAAGCAAGAACCCCGGGTGCGCTATGCTTTATACCGCGGGTGCGCTCACCTACTGTAGCAACACCGCGGGGGCGCTCTCTCTGGTACCGTGGGTGCGCTGTCTTCTTTCACCAAAAACGTACCCTACTGGCCAGTCACCGCGGGTGCGGTAGAATTTCTTGGCGCGGGTGCGGTCTCCCTTTACCAAAACACTCAAATTGCAACGCCGCTTCTTCCCGTCTGTTCTTTTATCGCCTTATTAATAATATATACGAATTCATAAGTATCACACTCAAATCTCAGGCATTACATTTCTCCCCCTCTAAGAAATGATTTCGTCCTCGAAATCACAGACATTCATCTCCTAAGCAATAAGATCCAATGCAATAAACAGGAAGAAATAATAGAAGCTGAATTAAATACTCACATCAGAGCCATAATTCTGGGAATTCCTGTCTCATATCAGATTCTGTTTCCCAAGTAGCTTCTTTAATTCCTTAATAATTCTACTGAATTTTCAGCAGTGGAATAGTCTTCATTCTGAATTATTCTTCTTCTATTGATTCTGATTCCAATCTGGAATATTAATTCAAGAAGTATAACGTCATAATACGACTTGAGGTAATTCTGATATAATCGATATCAAAATACTGGCTATACCATATCCGTATATACTAATCAACAACTAAAAATAGATCAACACCATCATTTGTTACCAAGTCTGTTTAGTGCCAAATCCATTCAATATTTAAACTCTTGTTGTAATTACCAACAGCTGTCGACTGATATCGGCATATTTATCCAGTCTATACTGATCTGTCTTTATCCTCTTCCGAATCAATTCCAATTTTCTGTTATATCTCTGACTATGTCAGGTTCAATCTTAGGTACCACAGAGATATTATCGCAATAAATAGAGAATCTGCACTTCTTTCTGTACAACGGTTCCATCTCAATATTCGTTTGATAGCTGCGCTTTACGATAACTCACAAAATGGCAAAGAATCTTGCCAACTAGTGCCAAAATCAAGCACTGTAGTTCTAAGTATATCTTCTAATGTCTAGATAGTCGGCTCTTACTATCTGTCGGTTTGAGGATGATATATGGTACTCAGCTGTCACTTTGTACCTAGAACCTACTGTAAACTGTGCCAATGTACAAATAAACCGAAAATTATGATCTAATCCAATCAATTCCGGCATTTCATGCAATCTGACCACTTTTCTGACATAAATCTCTGTCATCGGGTCCTGTCTGTACGTTCTTATGTACGAATTAAAATTCGCAGACTTGGTCAGTCAGTCATTCTTAACTCAAATCAATGCTCTCTTTCGGCAGCATTGCTATAGCTTCATCACGATTTCCCTGGAAATGTGATCTTATTTCCATTCAGGAATCGATAAGCTATATAATCAATTTTCTGGTTTCTTTCTTTCGATCACCAGGATGAATACTGAATTACTTACTGTACATATCTGACAATATCTTTTGTTTCAAATCCGAAACATCTGACACAATAAGTCAGTTATTCACATACTATACAGTACCACATACCTGATATTCTGATTGATACCCCGCTCCAACTATCGATATCAATTTCCGAACATTCTGATCAACTTTCTGAGTCGCTTTAATTCTCAAAATCAGTTCTGTTTCAATTGGCACAATATCAAATTTCTACAGTCTACCATCTGTTTCAAATATTCATTCTGAAAAACCGAAATATCAAATCAAATTCAGAACATCAGTGATAGATAATAGCCTGCTAATACTCCTAGAACTGCCAATATCTAACACTGAAGTCAATTTTGACCAATTAATCACGATCTCACTCCGCTAAGATCAACAGATATATCATCTTTGAATATAACAAGCCCAGAATATAACTTGTCTCAATCAAGATTCACATTTTAACAGTTTCTGTATACCATATCTCAGTTTTCAAAATATTCAATACCGTCTTCAAATATTCAACAACTGAATACATAAGGAGTCCCTCCGCTCCTTTCGGTAATACTCAAATCATAAATAACACGGATATCAAAGGAATTCTAAATCTAGAATCCTTACCGTACTATATTCATTCTTCGGCCATTTCAGGTTCGAATCTTACCATCTTCTAAAATCCATTTATGGTAACTCTATACTTGATCAGCATAGCCATATCAGTAATGCAGTCATACTCAGACACACAAGTACAATACCAGCTAACTCAATCTCATTCTCACCCCACTGTAGTATACGATGCTTACAGAATTTACTGATATCAAATCGCTTCCCAAAACTGAAGAGATAAACTACTACAGCAGATAAGTACTCAACAGATAATACATAAATCAATGCAATTCGTTCAAAAATAACGTATAGGAAGCACTAGTATCTATCAATCCCAATACAGGATAATCATAAAGAACAACTACCTGTCACTATATCATCAAGTGCATCCGGGGTCTGTTCTTCGGTAACTTTCACCAGATGCTTCTGTTCCCTGGACTCTTTGGGAATCTCTTTGTGGACATACTCTAGTGAAGTGTCCTTGCTGTTTGCAAATGTTGCAACTACCAAGTACTCCTTGGCATTGTTCTGTGGGATGTCTCCCTCCGCAAGCATTGCAATAAACTCCAGTATAACTCTGGCTAGAACCACTGGAACCAGACAAACTGCTGCCAGACCTCTTGAACTGTCTTCCTCTGGCTTCCAAATAATATTTCTTTCCACCACTGCTGCCACCAATCTCAAGTCTGAGAGGTGGTTGCTGTGGTCTCAATGTTGGAAGTACAAACGAAGCTCCTTTCCGTCTCATTAGACTAGCTTCGGCTCTCTTAGCTTTACTCAAAATATCAATAAAAGTATAGGGTCGGCTCACACTTATCAATGTCAATATCTCAGGATTCAATCCCTTGATGAAACGATCAATCACAGCTTCATCATTCTCAGCCACATGAGGAGCAAAACGTAGCAAAGTAGAAAAGTGGGCAACATATTCTGCAATGTTTAGTTGACCCTGTTTCAAATTTTCAAATTCTGCCTTCTTGTCCTCTCGGTACGAAGCTGGGAAAAACCTTCGATAGAATTCAACTTTGAAGATCTTCCAAGAAATCACTGTACAACGATGTTCTAAGACTTCCTTGGTTGCAATCCACCAGCTCTTTGCGACTTCCCGTAACTGATGTCCAATCAGTTTAACTCTTCGTTCCTCTGGATACTCAAGTGAATCAAACAGTATCTTTATATCATCTAGCCAAATTTCGCAATCAATAAACGTCTCAGTACCCCTTAAAATCGGTGGTTGAAATGACTGAAACCTCTGTAACTGTGTTTCCATCAGAGTTTCTGACACATCCATCTGATCAATCAAGATACTTCTCTGTTCTGTGATTCCTCGAGGAGATAGATCTGATTATCAAAATCATCAGTAACCAGATATAACAGTTCTGTTTCAATCCTCCTCCGATCATCTTACAGCTGATCAAGAATCGGGTCTGATTCATTCTCAGACATATATATTATCAAATCAATTCAGATATTCAGGAAATCAAGTATTAAAGCAATAAATCATGCTAGCAATCACGAGCAAGGAAAGAAAACTCAATCTACCCCGCTCATTATATCTTCTATCTCAATCTTAAGGATCTATCGCTCTGATACTACCTGTTGTGGGGACCCAGACGCTAATTATCTTCTTAATCGTTATTAGGATCAATTTACTAATCAAGTAATTAGGGCCATAAAATTTTTTTCTTTAAACTGCGGAACGTAATGGGATTAATCTAATATACAAACAATATAAAACTACAAGTTTTGTACAACGTGCATTCTAGTTCCAAATTAAGGTTCAACTACTACAATCAAGTAATGAAACCTATCTACATCAAAGTCCGGAATCACCACTCTAATCTCGATCTCTCATCATCTTCTCGACCCTGATCCTGTCCCACCTGTTGTCATGAACACATACAAACAAGACAACAGCCGAATAACTCCGGTGAGAATTTAATACCAGTATAAATCATGTATACATGCATTTTATATAACAGCATATATAAAAGCATGAAATAGATATCAAGACATGTATCATAATCTGAAATCATAAATTGATATCAAACAGTAATTCATACTCTGAACATATATCACATAAGAAATATGATTCAATATAGACTCTGAATCACACTCTTTGATTCTAAGACTCTGACTCAATCTCTCAGACTCGACTCATCTCTCATCTAGGGATCCCGGTCTGAATAAGAACGTAACAAGTCTCCCACCTACCCTCCCATTCGTGGTGGCGATACGTTCCTATTTCTGGACTTTGGTCTGATCTGTATCGAATTATCAGCAATAAGGACCTGCTCTGTCTCTTAAGCACGTCGATACACCAAACGTCCAGTGTCTTGGCAGATCTGACAAAGACTTGGCATGTCTGCCAATCCTATTCTGAGAAGGTGCAATGGGCCAGTGATCGCTCTATCAAAATCTAGCCCCTCTGTCAGTGACTCACACTCAATAACTATATGTTATTCACTGCTTCTATATACATCAATAAAATCAACATACTTAGACAAAGCATACAAAAATATGAAAACAATAACATACACGTATGTGGTTTAGGGAAACTCAAGTCTAATCTGACTCAAGTCGATCTCCCGGTTAACACTGACTTATACCTTTCTTTTCGTTCTGTCGATCTGGTTCTGTCGAAGTCTCAAACTCACTGCCTGTCCAAAACAATCTTGCAATAACAATATCGAATACACTGTATCAATGTATAGCTTAATTCAAACTCTGTTCTGATTAATATCCAATCTACTGTATCAATATTCAATTAAATTTAAGATCTTTCAGTCTTATCAAATTTTGACGGCACAATGGTCCAATTTCCAAGTACTGGTAGTACAGATCAGTGTATATCAATATCCATAACTCATAATCAATCGATTAACATAATCTGATACTAAATCGGCATCATTTCAATCCTATCAAATCTTATAAATTATAACAATTGTATAAAAAGTCTGTTCTTCGATCTGACTTCAAATACATACTGATCAGTATATCCAGCACACATAATAATAATCAACTCTCAATTCATAATCAGTAACAATACAAATCTGATATCGATTCCTACTCAATATCTTCCGAAATTCATAATAATTCCATACCATATCTGTTCTTCAATCCGGTTTCGATTCTACGATGTCTACTATGTCTAGAACACCATATATGAATCCTATTCGATTCCATCAACCTCATATTTTTAAATCATTTCAAAACGTAGTAAAACTTACGTCCAGTTGTATCTCGTAGCAAGAGGAGCACGATACTGTGTTCGGATTCAAATTCTGATACACGGATATTTCAAAATCACGATTTAAAGGTATGGGAAGCTTTGAGGAATTTGTTGAGGGAAAATCACGATTTCTTCTGCTGAAATCGTGAGGACTCAAGATCTATATATATATATATCTCAATTGCATGTAAAACATGTGGCTAAATATTCATATTGCACGTCGCACCGCGGGTGCGCTATACCTTGGACCGCGGGTGCGCTCGGTGTACTGATATACATCAATTTTTCCAGAAGCAAGAACCGCAGGTGCGCTATGCTTTATACCGCGGGTCCGCTCACCTTACTGTAGCAACACCGCGGGGGCGCTCTGTCTGGTACCGCGGGTGCGCTGTTTTCTTTCACCAAAAACGTACCCTACTGGCAAGTCACCGCGGGTGCGGTAGAATTTCTTGGCTCGGGTGCGGTCTCTCTTTGCCAAAACACTCAAATTGCAACGTCACTTCTTCCCGTCTGTTCTTCTATCGCCTTATTCATAATATATACCAATTCATAAGTATCACACTCAAATCTCGGGCATTACAAGCCCAAGTCACATTGCATGCTTGGGAGGTGAAGAGTTGGGGAATACTTTTTATTAAAAAATTGCATGGCATGCAACTTTTTTACTTTTTCTTTTTCCACAACCAAGAAAAGTCTTCCCCCTTATCTCCCACAAGTAGAGTTGGCCGAAATTTTGAAGGGGAATTCTCCTCATTTTTCTCTCCACTTTGTTCTTCAATTGTTGGAGAAACAATTCTCTTCTGAAAGAAAAATCTTCTTATTTTTCTAGTGCAAAGTAAGAAGAGTTCTAGTTAGCAAGTGGTGGGCCTAATTTTTGAAGGAAAGGAGGAGAGCTTGTAGAAGGTCATCCCATCAAGAGCTAAGGTGTTTACACCTTAGTTGGAGCCATCATCAATCCATTGTGATTGATAGGTAACGATTTCTCAACACCCTATGAATGTCATAGTTGTGTTTTTGTATTTGCTACACACTAGTATTGAAGTGCTCGAAATTTTATGCTAGAAAATATGAATTTCGAAAATTTTGTTGCTTCCATTGCCTTTCGAGCACCTAAAATCGATCTCCTTTCAGATACGACTCGAGTTTGATTTGACTTGAGTTTCCCAAAACCAAATACTTTACTTTATTGCATTGATATTTGCAATTCATGAGATTGATATGCTTAGTCTATTGATTTATAGCAAAGCATGTATTGAGTCATGGGCGGATGTGCCTAGTCATTGGCGGAGGTGCCAAGTCTTTGGCGGATGTGCCAAGACACTGTATGTTGGTTTATATTGATGTTGCGTAGGAGCAGATCGGCTTCTATTGCGGAGATTCGATATATTGTGCCAATGTCCAGGAACCGGGATCCCTAGATTAGAGATGAGTCGAATATGAGATGATGAGTCACGAGTTTATTTACAGCTTTATATCGATTCATGTCTTTTAGATTTTGATACATTTATTGATATCTGTTTCATGCTTTTATATCTCTTTATATGATAGCATGTATACGTTGTTTATACTGGGAATTATATTCTCACTAGAGTTATCCGGCTGTTGTTGTATTTGTATGTGTGCATGACAACAGGTGGGACATGATCAGGATCACGAAGAGGATGAGAGATTTAAGATTAGCGTGGAAATCCGAACATAGAAATTGAATTTGTTTCAGCACTTGATGTAGTTGTTGAACCTTAGTTTGAGACAAATGTATTTTGTACAGGACTTGTACTTTACTGTTGATATGTATATCAGATTGATTATCTTATGTTCCACATTTATGTATTTAAAAAAAAAAATTAGACCCAGACTAATTAATTGATCCTAATGATGATTAACAAGACGAATTAGGTTCGGATCACCACAACTGTATAATCTAAATTTGTTCCTAGTCGATTCAGCCGCCTAAAACATGGATAAAGGTCGCTTGACCTCGAGACTAGCATATGTGATTTTGTTGTTGGAAACTTAATTTTTGTTGTTTGACAAACTAAGTAATTAATTGGACTAACTGATCAAGTAACTTGTAGTAACTGAACTACACAAACCAACTGACAGTTGCCTAACTTGTAATGCCCGAGATTGTAGTTTAATACTTTTGAGTTATCCTATATTATGAATAAGGGAATGGAAGAACAGACATGGAGAAACAACCTTGCAATTCGAGTTTTGGTGGAAAAGAGACACTGCACCCGTGCCATAAAAACAACTGCACCCGCGGTGTTGGGACAGAGAGGACAACGCACCCGCGGTCCAAAAGCTAGCGCACCCACGGTCGTTCCTTCTAAATATTTTGAAGTGATCCAGTACGCTCAGCGCACCCGCGGTGCAGAGTGAGCGTACCCGCGGTGAGACGTGCAGAATGAAAAATAAGCCATGTGTCCCTTGCCATGCAATATAAGTGCTGAGTCTTCATTTCTTCACCCTTGCACATACAGGAACGATATAAAACCTCCATGAAAGCCTCAAGAATGTTCCTAGATTATAAATTAGTTTGTACAAGATCTACCCACCCGAATTTCGATCTGACTTCGGTTCCGTACTCCTCTTGTTACAAGCTACAAAAAGAAGTAAGTATTGCTACATTTCAGCATGTTTTGAAGTTGAGATGTTGAGAGAAATCAGATTTGATTTCTATTATGTGTTCTTAATATGTCGAGATAAGTAGAACCGAAACCGGATCAAAGAAATGTTATCGTATACAAATGTTACGATTTTCCAGCATATAGGTGTATGAGATTATTAAGATTTCAGCATGTTAGATGGTGTTATGATGAGAATTATGAGTTATTGTTATTGATTATTGATGTTTGAGTTGATCGGTATCGCGAGATTACGCCGTTATGCCGTCGAAATGTACCATGAATGATTATTGATACGTACATGTATCGATTTGAGTTAGAAATTAATAGAATGCACCTTGAATATGTCATTTAAGATTGGTCTTGACAAACTTCAACATCGAGATTTCGACATCGACAAAGACTGAACAACGAAAGGTATAATTCAATGTTTGATTGGGGAGATATAACTCGAATCAGATCCGGTTTGAGTTTCCTACAAATCACATACTAGATTTCTATACCTTGTTATGTTGTGCTTTATATTGATTTATATACAAGGATTGAGATAGGAGAGTCATTGGCAGATATGCCAAGTTTCTAGACGTTCGGTGGTATCGAGGCATAGGAGAAGATCGACTCCGATTGTAGATATTCGATACAGACAGGGCCGAAGTCCAGGAATAAGACGTACCGCCACCCCGATTGGGAGAGTAGGTGGGAGACTTGTTTCGTCTTATTCACACCGGGTTCCCTAGACTTAGATACGAGTCGAGTCAAAGATATGAGTTTGATTTAAATTGCGTACCTTATATTGATTATGTTTCATAGACTATGGGACGTCGTGCTATTGATTACATTCATGATAGTATATTCATGATTTATATTGTGTATATGCATGTGTACATGTTTTATATGGGGATTTGTTCTCACCGGAGTTTTCGGCTGTTGTTGTGTCTGTATGTGTGCATGACAACAGATGGGACAGGATCAGGGTCGAGACAAAGATGAGAGATCGAGATAGCGTGGTGATTTCGGGCGTAGAAGACAGCTAGATGTTCTACATGTACTATGTAGTTTGTTAATAACACTGGTTTGTATAAACTAAATAGAACAAGACATGTACTTACGTTTGTTGAAATAAAATAGAGTTAACCTTGATATATGATTTATATACAGTTGTTTTGATATTAAAAGCAAAATTTTGACCCACATTTTCTAGCAAAAATCCAATTAATCCCAAAGACAAGTGAGTCAGAGCCCGGGTCCCCACAACAGGTGGTATCAGAGCAGTAGGTTCTGTAGACTGGAATAGAAGTGAATGAGCGGTGTAGATCGAGTCGTCTTCCTTGCTTTTGTTGTGCTAGCATGATTTATTGCTTTCCCTATTACATGTTGTATTGTTATCTGAGTCGATTACAGCATGTATTTGCAAAGACTGAATCAGAACCGATTCTACATCAGAGGTATATGATCAGAGGAGGACTGAGACAGATTGTATAGATTGTGTACTAATCCGTTTGATAATCAGATATGCCTCCTCGACGAGTACCACAACGAGTAGCAGGTCGGGCACTAGAACAGGGCAGTACATCCAATGATCCGATGGATGTGACCACTACACCGATGGAGACTTTGCTAAAGAGGTTTCAGTCGTTTCGACCACCGACACTGAAGGGCACAGAAAATTCAGTTGAGTGTGAAAGTTGGCTCGATGACATCGAGATGCTATTTGAGTCTCTTGACTACACTGACGAGCGACGAGTTAAACTTATTGGGCATCAACTGCAAGAAGTTGCAAAGAACTGGTGGCTTACAACGAAGAAAGCATTGGAGCATCGTGGCACAGAGATCACTTGGAAAGTTTTTAAAGCAGAGTTCTATCAACGCTTCTTTCCCGTGTCCTACCGAAAGGATAAAGGTGCTGAGTTTGCCAATTTAAAACAGGGACAGTTAAACATCATAGAATATGTGGCAAAGTTTTCGACATTGCTTCGATTTGCTCTTCACGTGGCAGAAAATGACGAGGCCATTGTAGATCAGTTTATCAATGGCTTGAATCCTGATATCTTTACATTGGTGAATACCGGTAGATCCAATAACTTTGCAGATGCCTTGAACCGTGCCAAGGGGGCAGAAGCTGGATTGCTTAGGCAACGAAGCACTTCCTATGTCGCTCCAACTCCTAAACCGCCACAATCCTCAATTCAACCCCCTCCCAGATTTGAGAGCGGTGGTAGTAGCAGCGGGAAGAAAGACCAATTGAAAGTGAAAGGAAAATAGTTCAAGAGATCAGGGAGCAGTTCGTCAAGCTCCAGTGGATCCAGACAGAGAGGTCCTGGCCAGAGTACAGAATATAAAGGTGTGTATTGTAGTTCTTGTGGAGGCAGACATGCCACCGAACAGTGTCAGGGTGTGATGGGTCGCTGCAATATCTGTAGACAACAGGGACACTTCGCCAGGGTCTGCCCACAGAAAGGGGTACAGCAAGCTCCGAGTGTAGGAGCATCTGGTTCAGCATCTCAGCCTGAGAGGCAAGCATCATCTGTTCATTCCTTTCAGCCGACACCTTCACAGACCCAGCCCCGAGCCAGAGGTAGCCAGACAGTGAGCCAACCTCCCAGACAACAGGCTCGAGTCTTTACACTGACATAAGAGCAGGCCCAAGATGCACCAGACGATGTGATAGAGGTAACTGTTTTCTTTACGGTTATCCTGCTTATGTATTGATAGATACAGGTGCATCTCATACCTTCATTTCTGAACGTTTTGCATTAATGCATGCTTTACCTGTCGAGTCATTATCTGCCGTAGTATCGATTTCTTCTCCTTTGGGGAGTGGTTTGATATCAGTGACATCGGTTAGACATTGCATGCTAAAATTCGAGGGTCACGAGATTGCATTGTGCTTGGGTTGTCTGATTTTTATTGTATTGTCGGTATCGATATGTTAACCAAGTACAGAGCTAATGTAGATTGTTTCCAGAAGATTGTCAAATTCAGACCAGAGATGGCTGATGAGTGGAAATTCTATGGTAAGGGTTCCAGAGCTCGGATTCCTTTGATATCTGTATTGTCTATGAGCCGATTGTTGCAGAAAGGAGCAGAGGGGTTCCTTGTATATTCAATAGATCTACTAAAATCGAGCCCAGCATTGGCAGATTTGCCAGTGGTATGCGAGTTTGCGGATGTATTACCAGATGAGATCCCAGGGTTACCTCCAGTCCGAGAGGTAGATTTCAGTATTGATATCCTACCAAGTACCGTTCCTATATCTCGAGCTCCCTATAGAATGACACCTATTGAATTGAAAGAATTTAAAGAACAGCTCGAAGATTTATTGGCCAAGGGTTACATTAGACCGAGTGTGTCTCCTTGGGGTGCTCCAGTACTGTTTGTTCGGAAGAAAGATGGTTCGATGAGACTTTGCATCGATTATTGACAATTGAATAAAGCGACAGTAAAGAACAAATATCCCTTGCCTCGTATCGAAGATTTATTTGATCAGTTGCAGGGATCCTCTGTCTATTCCAAGATTGATCTGAGATCTGGATATCACCAGCTGAGAGTCCGAGATATTGATATACCAAAGACAGCGTTCCGAACCAGGTATGGACATTATGAGTTTATTGTCATGCCTTTCGGTTTAACGAATGCTCCAGCGGTGTTTATGGGACTGATGAATCGTGTTTTTCAGAAGTGTCTGGATGAGTTTGTTATTATTTTTATTGATGATATTTTGGTATATTCCAAGAGTATGATTGAGCATGCCGAACACTTAAGAACCGTGTTGCAAACACTGAGAAATGAGAAATTATATGCTAAACTGTCAAAATGTGAGTTTTGGCTGAGACAGGTTGTCTTTTTGGGGCATATCATATCTGGAGACGGTATTTCTGTTGATCCAAGTAAAGTTGAAGCTGTTATTAGTTGGCCTAGACCGACTTCTGTACCAGAGATACGCAGTTTCATGGGTCTTGCAGGGTACTATCGACGATTTATTAAATATTTCTCCAGTATCGCGAAGCTGATTACCCAGTTGACACAGAAGAATGCTCCATTTGTGTGGTCTGAAGCCTGTGAGTCTAGCTTCTTGGAGTTAAAGAGACGATTGACAGTGCTCATGTATTGACTATCCCTTCAGGTACTGGTGATTTCGTTATATATTGTGATGCATCCCACAGAGGGTTAGGATGTATTCTTGTGCAGCGAGGACATGTGATTGCATATGCCTCGAGACAGTTGAAGCCTCACGAGACTCGTTACCCAATTCATGATCTTGAATTGGCGGCCATTGTGTTTGAACTGAAGATATGGCGACACTATCTCTATGGCGAGAAGTTTGAAATCTATTCTGATCACAAGAGCTTGAAATACCTGTTTACACAGTCAGAATTGAATATGAGACATCGTAGATGGCTCGATTTGTTGAAAGATTTTGATTGTGAAATCAAGTACTATCCAAGGAAGTCTAATGCAGCAGCGGATGCCTTGAGTCGAAAGGTATGTGCTCTATCTTTGTCGACGATAGGTATTTCGAATTTAATTGAAGAGTGCTGTTTGTCTGGATTAGCATTTGATACAGATAGTAGACCATTGAGAATTGCTACGATTCAAGTGGAACCAGATTTGATTGTTCGCATTAAAGAAGCACATAAAAATGATCATAATGTTCAGAAGTCGATTGAGATGGTCAGAGAACCGGACATCAGTCAGAGTATCAGGTACATGATCATGTTTTGTATGTGAATAACTGTCTTGTAGTGCCAGATGTTTCAGATTTGAGACAACAGATATTATCAGAAGCACACTGTAGTCGGTTCAGTATTCATCCTAGTGGCAAAAAGATGTATAACGATATAAAGATACAGTTTTGGCGGAAAAAGATGAAATAAGATGTTGGAGAGTTTGTATCTAAGTGCCTGAATTTCCAATAGGTGAAAACTGAGCGGAAGAAAGCCGGAGGTTTACTTCAGAGTCTATCTATTCCTGAATGGAAATGGGATCACATTTCCATTGATTTTGTTACGAAGTTACCACGATCATCCCGAGGTTGCGATGCGATTTGGGTCGTGATTGACAGATTGACCAAGTCAGCATGCTTTATTCCGTACCTAATGACGTACCGACATGATCAGATGGCAAAGATATATGTAAGAGAAGTGGTCAGATTGCATGGTGTGCCGAAATCTATCGTATCAGATCGTGATTCCCGATTTAATTCACATTTCTGGCACAGTTTGCAGCAGGCTTTAGGTACGACATTACACCTGAGTACTGCATATCATCCTCAGAATGACGGATAGTCAGAGCGGACTATCCAGACATTGGAGGATATGCTGAGAGCTGTAGTGCTAGATTTTGGCACTAGGTGGCAAGATTCACTACTTCTTTGTGAATTCTCGTACAACAACAGCTATCAGACGAGCATCGAGATGGCACCGTTTGAAGCATTATATGGCAAGAAGTGCAGATCTCCTCTGTATTGGGATGATATATCTTAAGTACCAGAACTTGGACCTGATATGATCAGGGAAATGACTGAGAAAATAAAAGTGATCCAGAAAAGAATGAAGACAGCACAGGATAGACAAGCCAAGTATGCAAACATCAAACGTAGACCGTTAGTATTTGAACAGGGAGATAGAGTATTTTTGAAGATTTCTCCATTCAGAGGTATTGTCAGATTTGGCAAACGTGGGAAATTGTCTCCTAGATACATCGGTCCATACGAGATTCTTGAGAAGATTGGTGATCGTGCATATCGACTTGCGCTTCCTCCTTCTCTATCTGGGATACATGATGTCTTTCATGTATCGATGCTGCGTAGATATATGCTTGATATTTCTCATGTTATTCATCCTGATGAAGCCGAGCTTGACGACACTTTGAGTTATATTGAACATCCAATTCAGATTCTTGATTGGAAAGAAAAACAGCTCAGAACGAAGACTATTCCGCTAGTGAAAGTCCAGTGGAGTCGTCATGGCACTGAAGAAGCGACATGGGAGACAGAATCAGAGATGAGACAGAGATATCCAGAGTTATTTCCATGACGTGAGTAATTATTCAGCTTTTGATTATATTGCTTCTTTTACCTATTTTGAATAATTTCTTGCGAGTTCGAGGACGAAATCATATCTAAGAGGGGGAGAAATGTAATGCCCGAGATTGTAGTTTGATACTTTTGAGTTATCCTATATTATGAATAAGGAAATGGAAGAACAGACATGGAGAAGCGACGTTGCAATTCGAGTTTTGGTGGCAAAGAGACACTGCACCGGCGCCATAAAAACAACCGCACCCGCGGTGTTGGGACAGAGAGGGCAACGCACCCGCGGTCCAAAAGCAAGCGTACCCGCGGTCGTTCTTTCTGAATTTGTGGAAGTGATCCAGTACGCTCAGCGCACCCGCGGTGCAGAGTGAGCGCACCCGCGGTGAGACGTGCAGAATGAAAAATAAGCCATGTGTCCCTTGCCATGCAATATAAGTGCTGAGTCTTCATTTCTTCACCCTTGCACATACAGGAACGATATAAAACCTCCATGAAAGCCTCAAGAATGTTCCTAGCTTAGAAATTAGTTTGTACAAGATCTAACCACCCGGATTTTGATCTGACTTCGGTTTCGTACTCCTCTTGTTACAAGCTACAAAAGGAAGTAAGTATTGCTACATTTCAGCATGTTTTGAAGTTGAGATGTTGAGAGAAATCAGATTTGATTTCTATTATGTGTTCTTAATATGTCGAGATAAATAGAACCGAAACCGGATCGAAGAAATGTTATCGTATACAAATGTTACGATTTTCCAGCATATATGTGTAGGACATTATGCAGATTTCAGCATGGTAGATGGTGTTATGATGAGAATTATAAGTTATTGTTATTGATTATTGATGTTTGAGTTGATCGGTATCGCGAGATTATGCCGTTATGCCGTCGAAATGTACCAGGAATGAATATTGATACGCACATGTATCGATTTGAGTTACAAATTGATAGAATGCATCTTGAATATGTGATTTCAGATTGGTCTTGACAAACTTCAACATCGAGATTTCGACATCGACAAAGACTTAATAACGAAAGGTATAATTCAATGTTTGATTGGGGAGATATAACTCGAATCAGATCCGGTTTGAGTTTCCTACAAATCACATACTAGATTTCTATACCTTGTTATGTTGTGCTTTATATTTATTTATATACAAGCATTGAGATAGGATAGTCATTGGCAGATATGCCAAGTTTCTAGACGTTCGGTGGTATCGAGGCATAGGAGAAGATCGACTCCGATTGTAGATATTCGATACAGACAGGGCCGAAGTCAAGGAATAAGACGTACCGCCACCCCGATTGGGAGAGTAGGTGGGAGACTTGTTTCGTCTTATTCACACCGGGTTCCCTAGACTTAGATACGAGTCGAGTCAAAGATATGAGTTTGATTTAAGTTGCGTACCTTATATTGATTATGTTTCATAGACTATGGGACGTCGTGCTATTGATTACATTCATGATAGTATATTCATGATTTATATTGTGTATATGCATGTGTACATGTTTTATACGTGGATTTGTTCTCACCGGAGTTTCCGGCTGTTGTTGTGTCTGTATGTGTGCATGACAACAGATGGGACAGGATCAGGGTCGAGACAAAGATGAGAGATCGAGATAGCGTGGTGATTTCGGGCGTAGAAGACAACTAGATGTTCTACATGTATTATGTAGTTTGTTAATAACACTGGTTTGTATAAACTAAATAGAACAAGACATGTACTTACGTTTGTTGAAATAAAATAGAGTTAACCTTGATGTATGATTTATATACAGTTGTTTTGATATTAAAAGGAAAATTTTGACCCACATTTTCTAGCAAAGATCCAATTAATCCCAAAGACAAGTGAGTCAGAGCCTGGATACCCACATAACTGAAGATTAATGCGCATTTTATCTAATGCATTTGAAACTAGCTAAACTGAACTTACGACGACAATTGACTGATAAGTCGACATATTCAGTTGTGAGCTTATCAACTGATCATTCAGCTGTACACATCATCAGTTGAAAAGGACATTCAACCGACAACAGTACAAAGCAGACTGCAACTCATAGTGTAACGCCGCATTTCAGAGCTTACAGTGTACGAATGTCAGAAGAATATTGACGTGGCAATCAACAAATATATTGATTCAAATTATATTTAAAGTTACCATTGAAGAGAAGCCTATAAATAGGTGAAAAGAGCAGTTGAGCAAGTAACCAATCGATCTATCTATTCTCAAGCTTGTTGTTACCCTGCTCAATTTATAGCTCTTACTCAAATATCAAAAGCTCACACTTATCTGATTTATTTTTAGAACTTGAGGCTACCTTTTGAGCTTACAAGCACAAATCGTTTTATTATTTACTTGATCTTATCTTGATCAGTTGTGCTATGTTCAGTCGAAGAAATGTGAGATATTTAGTAAATTAAGAGTTTCAGTTTTGGCAGTGTTAAGTTCAAACTGAAGTGGGTCTGTACAATATTTGTATCGATCAAAGTCTTTCAGTGCATATCGTATCCTTGTGATAAAAGGGTGACATAGGAGTTATTTCATTCTCCGAACATCCATAAATCTTTGTGTTATTACTTCAGTTATTTATTATATCTTTCATTTAGTTTATTTCCGCAACTGTTATCAGTTAAACTGATTGTCATTGACTGACAAGATTCTTAATTTAAGTTTGTCACAGAACGGACACTTCATTCGAAAAGATTCAAAAATCCTGAGTGTTTATTCAACCCCCCTTCTAAACACATCTTAACCTTTCAACCGATCCTAACAAGTGGTATCAGAGTAGTTGAATCTTGTCTCAGAATACTCTTATCCACAAAACTTATCAACATGTCTTCATTCAATAAAATAACGATGTTTTCCAGAGAAGATTTTAACGATTGAAAAATCAGAATGCAGGCTCGTTTAGCTGCACAAGATGACAACATGTGGTATGTCATTACTGATGGTCCCATGAAGATCCTAAAAGCAAATACAGCAGTTGCCATTATTGGTGGAGCACCTCATCGCATAGAAAAGCCGAGAGATGAATGGAAAACTGAGGATAAAAGGAAAAACAACCTAGACAATGTGGCTAAGGATATCTTATATAAAACGCTGGATAAAGACACTTTCAGCAAAATCAAGATGTGCAAAACTGACAAAGAAATATGGGAGAAACTTATCCAGCTGTGTGAAAGAAACGAGCAAACAAAAGAGAACAAGCTATCAATTTCTGTTCAGAAATTTGATAACATCAAGATGAAAGCTGTAGAATCCTTGCACGAATATGATGAGAGGATCAGTGGTATTATCAATGAGCTGAATGCACTTGGAAAAGTGTATTCGAACAAAGAAGTTGTACATAAGGTGGTCAGAGGTCTTCCCAAAGAGTGGGATGTCAAGACCATGGCAATGAGAGAATCTAAGGACCTTAACAAGGTCGAAATTCATGACTTGTTTGCTGATCTAAAGGCTTACGAGTTTGAACTACAAACCAGAGAAGGAGAATGTGGGGACCCGGACATTAACTCATTTTCTTAATCATTATTTAGATTCAATATAACAATTAAGTAGTTGGGACATAATTTTTTTTTTTAAATTGCAAGTGCGGAAACGTAATGTAATCAATCGAATATACATGTCAACATAAAAGTACAAATCTTGTACAACATCTCTTTATCTCAAACTAGGGTTCAACAACTATACATCAAGTGCTGAATCCTATTCTACTTCTGAGCCCGGATCTCCACGCTAACCGTAATCTCTCATCCTCTTCCTGATCCTGATCCTGTCCCACCTGTTGTCATGTACACATACAGACACAACAACAGCCGGATATCTCCGGTGAGAAATACGTCCCAGTATAAACAATGAACACATGCAATCATATAACAAATATAAAAGCATGAAACAGATATCAATAGCATGTATCAAATCAGAAAAACATGTATCGATATAAAGCTGTAAATAAACTCTGGACTCGTCATCTCAGACTTGACTCATCTCTAATCTAAGGATCCCGGTTCCTGGATATTACAATATAACGAATCTCAGCGATACGAATGTATCAACTCCTAAGCGACATCGATATAGATCACATATCCAGTGTCTTGGCGACTCAGCCGAAGACTTGGCACATCAACCAATGAATAGGCGTATCAGCCCATAACTCAATACATACTCTGGTATAAATCAATAGACTAAGCATATCAATCTCATACATTGGAACATATCGAGGCAATGACAATTGAGTATGTGATTTTGGGAAACTCAAGTTAAATCAAACTCGAGTTGTACAATCCCGGATCAACATTGATTTATACCTTTCTTTTCTGTCAATCTGACTCTCTCGAAGTCTCAGATTCAAAGCCTGTCAATATCAATCTGGCATTGGCAATATCGAGGAGTAAAATATCAATACCCCACTCAAAACAATACTGGATATAATCAGAACTCAATCAAATTCTGTTTTAACGGTATAACGGTACAATCTCAATATACCCAGCAATACAAATCAACAGATATCAATTCTCAATCAAATCCATTCTGAAAATTATAACAATTTCATACGGTATCCGTTCTTCAATCTGGTTTCGATTATACGATGTCTAACATATCGAGAACATCATATATGAATCATATCTGATTCCTGCAAAACCATAATTTCAAATCATATCAAAACGTAGTAAAACTGACTTTCAGTTGAAGCCTGTGTCGATAGGAACACAGTATCGAAGTCGGATTGAAAATCAAACGGACAAATTTCTCGCAAATCACAAATCTTTGTTTTAAAGAAATTTAAGCATTTCCCAGCTATTCTTTTCGTTTTCTTGTCGGATTATAAGAACTGAAGGTTTATATATATATCATGCATGCAAGGGGCAAGTGGCTCACTCCTTTAAGCAACACGTCTCGTGCATATGCGCGACCTACCTCGTCGCATATCTCGCGCATATGCGCGAGACAATATGTCTTGGCGCGTAGCATCACAGCAACTCGCGCATATGCGCGCCCTCACTCGGCGCATATGTGCGAGGTTTTTCACAACTCTCTGCCATCCTCGCGCATATGCGCCGGTCAATGTCGTGCATATGCGCGAGGTCCTCTGCCTATCTATCGCATATGCGCCCGGAGGGGTCGCGCATATGCGCGAAGGCTCATCCTCGCACATAATTCCAATCCTTTTTCCGGCTTTCTCGGTCTAATCCGTTCCGTCTATAATCACATCAATTTATCAACAAATCATTTCAGATTACAATAATCAAAATCTCGGGCATTACATTTCTCCCCCCTAAGATCCGATTTCGTCCCCGAAATCACAGGCAATCAAATCAGATACCAAATCATATACAATAAGGAATGGAGAATAGAAACTAAATAAGAATACTCACATCAATAAAAAAACTCGAGAAATCTCTGTCTCATATCTGATTTAGTCTCCGAGGTAGCTTCTTCAATGCCATGACGACTCCACTGAACTTTCACAAGCGAAATAGTCTTCGTTCTGAGCTGATTTTCTTTACGATCGAGTATCTGGATCGGTTTCTCGAAGTAACTCAGTGTCTCGTCAAGTTCTGCCTCGTCTGGCTGAATAATATGAGAAGCATCTGAAAGATATTTCCTAAATAACGATACATGAAAGACATCATGTATTCCAGATAAAGAAGGCGGCAATGCGAGTCGATAGGCACGATCTCCTATCTTCTCAAAAATCTCGTACGGCCCAATATAACGTGGAGACAATTTTCCTTTCTTGCCAAATCTGACAACTCCTCTGAAAGGTGAAATCTTCAAGAATACTCGTTCTCCTGCTTCAAATACCAACGGTCTACGTCAAACATTAGCATATTTGGCCTGTCTGTCTTGAGCTGCCTTCATCCTCTTATGAATCAGCTTTACTTTTTCTGTCATATTTCTGATCATATCAGGTCCAATCTTAGGAACCTCAGAGATATCGTCCCAATACAGAGGGGATCTGCATTTCTTACCGTACAACGCTTCATACGGTGCCATCTCTATACTCGTCTGATAGCTGTTGTTGTACGAAAACTCACAAAGTGGCATTGAATCCTGCCAACTAGTGCTAAAATCAAGCACTACAGCTCTAAGCATATCCTCCAGTGTCTGGATAGTCCGCTCTGACTGTCCGTCAATCTGTGGATGATAAGAGGTACTCAGATGTAACTTCGTACCTAGAGCCTGCTGTAAACTCTGCCAAAAGTGCAAAGTAAACCAAGGATCACGGTCTGAAACAATCGAATTTGGCACTCCATGCAATCTGACCACTTCTCTGACATAAATCGCTGCCATCTGGTCATGTCGGTACGTCATCTTGTACAGAATAAAACATGCGGATTTGGTCAATCTGTCAATCACAACCCAAATCGCATCACAACCTCGGGAGGATCTCGGTAGCTTCGTTACAAAATCCATGGAAATGTGATCCCATTTCCATTCAGGAATAGATAAGCTCTGTAACAGTCCTCCTGGTTTCTTTCTTTCGGCTTTCACCTATTGGAAATTCAGACATTTGGATACAAATTCTGCAATATCAGCTTTCATCTATTTCCACCAAAACTGTCTTTTCAAATCATTATACATTTTTCTGCCACAAGGATGAATACTGAATCGACTGCTATGTGCTTCTGAAAATATCTGTCGTTTAAAATTTGAAACATCAGGCACAACAATACGATTATTCGCATACAATACCTGATCTCGTACCTGATATTCTGATCGATGTCCTGCTCTGACCTTCGATATCGAATTCTGAACATTCTGATCAACTTTCTGAGCCATTTTAATTCTCAAAATAAGCTCTGGTTCGACTTGAACGGCATAAAGTCGCAACGGTTTACAATCTGTCTCAAATATCAATCCAGAAAAACAGCAATCTTCAATCAAATTTGAAACACCAATCGTCGATAAGGATAAAGAACATGCCTTTCGACTCAGTGCATCTGCTGCTGCATTGGATTTTCCCGGATAGTACTTGATCTCACAATCAAAATCTTTTAATAAATCGAGCCATCTTCGCTGTCTCATGTTCAATTCTGATTGTGAAAACAAATATTTCAGGCTTTTACGATCAGAATAAATCTCAAACTTCTCACCGTATAGATAATGTCGTCATATCTTAAGTGCGAAGACGATGGCTGCCAATTCAAGATCATGAATTGGATAGCGAGTCAAATGTGGCTTCAACTGTCTCGAAGCATAAGCGATAACATGTCCCCGTTGCATCAGAACACAACCCAACCCTCTGTGAGAAGCGTCACAATAAACTATAAAATCACCAGTACCTGATAGAATAGTCAAGATCGGAGCACTGGTTAGTCTCTTCTTCAACTCAAGAAAACTGGACTCACATTCTTCTGACCAAAAAAATTGAGCATTCTTCTGAGTCAGCTGCGTAATAGGTTTAGCAATACTCGAAAAATCTTTAATAAATCGACAATAATATCCTGCTAGACCCATAAAACTGAGTATCTCAGGCACTGATGTCGGTCTCGGCCAACTGATCACAGCCTCAACCTTGCTTAGATCATCAGAAATCCCATCTCCAGATATAATACGACCCAGAAATACAACCTGTCTCAACCAGAATTCACATTTCGACAGTTTGGCATACAATTTCTCAGCCCTCAGAATTCTCAATACAGTTCTCAAATGCTCAGCATGATCAATCATATTCTTCGAATATATCAAGATATCATCAATGAAAATAATCACAAAATCATCAAGATACTTCTGAAATACACGGTTCATCAGACCCATAAATACTGCTGGAGCATTAGTTAAACCGAACGGCATGACAATAAACTCATAATGTCCATACCTGGTTCTGAACGCTGTCTTCGAAATATCAGAATCTCTGACTCTCAGCAGATGATATCCAGATCTTAGATCGATCTTGGAATATACAGAAGAACCCTGCAACTGATCAAATAAATCATCGATACGAGGCAAAGGGTATTTGTTCTTTACCGTAGCCTTGTTCAGTTGCCGGTAATCAATACAGAGTCTCATAGAACCGTCTTTTTTTCTGACAAACAATACTGGAGCACCCCAAGGAGAAACACTCGGTTTGATGTATCCCTTGGCCAGTAAATCTTCCAACTGCTCTTTCAACTCTTTCAATTTGATTGGTGCCATTCTGTACGGAGCTCTAGAAATAGGAACTGTACCTGGTACCAATTCAATGCTGAAATCTATTTCTCGAATCGGAGGCAAACTCGGAATCTCATCTGGGAAGACATCAGCAAACTCACAGACCACTGGCAAATCAGCCAATGATGGGCTCGATTTCAGTAAATCAACTGAATACACAAGGAATCCCTCCGCTCCTTTCTGTAATAATCGAGTCATAGATAACGCAGATATGAAAGGAATTCTCGTTCTAGAACCCTTACCGTAAAATTTCCATTCTTCAGCCATGTTAGGTTTGAATTTCACAATCTTATGGAAAAAATCAACGGTAGCTCTGTACTTGGTCAGCATATCAATACCGATAATACAGTCAAAATCAGACAATCTAAGTACAATGCAATCTAACTCAATCTCATGCCCGTCATAGTGTAGCATACAATGTTTCACAGACTTCACTGATATCAAACTTGTCCCCAAAGGAGAAGAGACAGACACTACAGCAGATAAAGACTCAACAGGCAATGCATGACTCAATGCAAATCGTTTAGATATAAATATATGAGAAGCACCCGTATCTATCAATACATAAGCAGGATAACCACATAAAGAACAGTTACCTGCGACAACATCATCTGGTGCTTCCTGGGCTTGTTCTTCAGTCAAAGCAAATACTTTGGCCTGCTATCTAGGAGGCTGGCTAACAGTCTGGCTTCCTCCTGGCCTCGGCTGTGACTGAGGAGTTGTCGGTGGTGGCTGGAAGGAGTGAACAGTAGATGATCGTCTATCTGTCTGAGCCACTGATCCAGATGACTCTGCTCCCTAGGATCTTTGAGAACTTCTCTGTGGACATACTCTCGCAAAATGTCCCTGCTGTCTGCAGATGTGGCAACTACCAAATACTCCTTGGTAATGCTCTGTAGAATGTCTCCCTCCACAAATCTTGCAATAAACCCCAGTATAACTCTGGCTTTGTCGAGAACCACTGGAGCTAGATGAACTGCTCCCTGACTTCTTGAACTGTTTTCCTCGGGCTTTCAAGAAATCTTTCTTCCCACTACTGCTGCTGCCACTCTCAAATCTGGGAGGGGGTTGCTATGGTCTCGGTGCTGGAGGAACATACAAAGCTCCTTTCTGTCTCATCAGACCAGCTTCAGCTCCTTTAGCTCTGTTCAGGGCATCAGTAAAGTTATTCGGTCGCCCTGTGTTCACCAATGTAAAAATCTCGGGATTTAGCCCATTGATGAACTGATCAGCAATAGCTTCGTCATTCTCAGCCACATGTGGAGCAAAACGCAACAAGGTAGAGAACTTGGCCACATATTCTTCAATGTTTAACTGACACTGTCTCAGATTGGTAAATTCTGTCCCTTTGTCTTTCCTGTAAGACACTGGGAAAAATCTATGATAAAACTCAGCTTTAAAGACATTCCAAGTGATATTCGTACCTCGATGCTCCAACGCTCTCTTTGTCGTGATCCACCAGTTCTTTGCAACATCATGCAACTGATGCCCAATCAATCGGACTCGGCGCTCATCTGTCTAATCTAATGAATCAAACATCATCTCTATGTCATCTAACCAGCTCTCACACTCAATCGAATTCTCTGTTCCTTTCAAGGTTTGCAGTTTAAACGACTGAAACCTCTTCAGTAACGTTTCCATCGGTGTTGCTGTGACATCCATCGGATTAGCTGAAGTACTATCTTTTTCTGGTACTCTTCGAGGAGGCATATCTGATTACCAAAAGGGTTAGTAACCAAGTACAACAAACCTGTTTCATTCCTCCTCTGATCATCTTACTGCTGATCAAGAATCGGTTCTGATTCATTCACAATAATACACATTACCAAATCAAATCAGATAATCAGGTAAACATGTATTTCAAAGCAGTAAAGCATGCTAGCAATCAAGAGCAAGGAAAAAAAACTCATTCTACCCCGCTCACTAGCTCCTATCTCAATCTAAGGAACCTACTGCTCTGATACCACCTGCTGTGGGGACCCGGACACTAATTCATTTTCTTAATCATTATTTAGATTCAATATAACAATTAAGTAGTGTGGGACATAATTTTTTTTTTAAATTGTAAGTGCGGAAACATAATGTAATCAATCGGATAAACATGTCAACATAAAAGTACAAATCTTGTACAACATCACTTTATCTCAAACTAGGGTTCAACAACTATACATCAAGTGTTGAATCCTATTCTACTTCTGAGTCCGAATCTCCACGCTAACCGTAATCTCTCATCCTATTCCTGATCCTGATCTTGTCCCACCTGTTGTCATGCACACATACAGACATAACAACAGCCGGATAACTCCGGTGAGAAAAATACATCCCAGTATAAAAAATGAATACATGCAATCATATAACAAATATAAGAGCATGAAACAGATATCAATAGCATTTATCAAATCAGAAAAACGTGTATCGATATAAAGCTGTAAATAAACTCTGGACTCATTATCTCAGACTCGACTTATCTCTAATCTAGGGATCTCGGTTCCTGGATATTACAATATAACGAATCTCAGCGATAGGAATGAATCAACTCCTAAGAGACATCGATATAGATCACATATCCAGTGTCTTGGCGACTCAGCCGAAGACTTGGCACATCAGCCAATGAATAGGCGCATCAGCCCATAACTGAATACATACTCTGCTATAAATCAATAGACTAAGAATATCAATCTCAGACATTGCAACATATCGAGGCAATGACAATTCAGTTTGTGATTTTGGGAAAATCAAGTTAAATCAAACTCGAGTTGTGCAATCCCGGATCAACATTGATTTATACCTTTTTTTTTCTGTCAATCTGACTCTGTCGAAGTCTCAGATTCAAAGCCTGTCAATATCAAAGCCTGTCAATATCAATCTAGCAATGACAATATACCCAGCAATAAAAATCAACAGATATCAATTCTCAATCAAATACATTCTGAAAATTATAACAATTTCATATGGTATCCGTTCTTCAATCCGGTTTCGATTATACGATGTCTAACATATCGAGAACACCATATATGAATCATATCTGATTCCTTCAACACCATAATTTCAAATTATATCAAAATATAGTAAAACTTACGTTCAGTTGAAGCCTGTGTCGATAGGAACACAGTATCGAAGTCGGATTGAAAATCGAACCGACAGATTTCTCGCAAATCACAAATCTTTGTTTTAAAGAAACTTAAGCATTCCCCAGCTATTCTTTTCGCTTTCTTGCCGGATTATAAGAACTGAAGGTTTATATATATATATCATGCATGCAAGGGGCAAGTGGCTCACTCCTTTAAGCAACACGTCTAGCGCATCGCGCATATGCACCGAGTGAGGGCGCGCATATGCGCGAGTTGCTGTGAATGCGCGAGGTTCTTCACAACTCTCTGCCATCCTCGTGCATATGCGCCGGTAAATGTCACGCATATGCGCGAGGTCCTCTGCCAATCTCGCGCATATGCGCCCGACGGGGTCACGCATATGCGCGATAGCTCATCCTCGCACATAATTCAAATCATCTTTCCGGCTTTCCCGGTCTGATCCGTTCCGTCTATAATCACATCAATTTATCAACAAATCATTTCAGATTACAATAATCAAAATCTAGGGCATTACAGAGAACCTTCTACACCTGCTGTCACAACTACTTTAACTGCTGTCAGACTGGAACCAACTGGTTCAGTTGACAAATCTGCTGATCAACTGAGCAATGATGCTATGTCATTGTTTGTGAAGAAATTTGGAAGGTTTATTAGGAGGAATCAAGGAAACTTCCAGAAGAAGTATCAGAAAAATCAGTCCAAAGAAGAATCCTATGCTTGCTACAACTCTGGCAAATCTGGTCATTTCATAGCAGACTGTCCTAAGTCAAAGGAGGACAGTTGAGTATCAACAGAAAAGGGAAAGAAGCCGTATGAGCACATGAGAAGGACCAAGGATGACAAGAAATCTTTTAAAGAGAAACATGAAGTGCTTTTGGCTTAAGAGAGCAAATCTAAGTGGGCTAAAACTGACAGTGATGAGTCAGAACCAGAAAGCCAAATCAGTTCAAGTGAAGATGAAAAGGAAGTCAAGTGTTTAATGGCAGATGATGTTGAGCTGGATTCAGCAAGTGAACAGGTATTTGACTTCAGCTCTTCTGATTTCACTCGTGAGGAACTCATTACCACATTACATGACATGGTAGATGAGTATCACAAACTTGCTCAATCATTTCAGAAGGTTAGAACTGAGCAAACTGATCCCAATGACAACAAAACAGAAACTAATAAGTCAATTGAACTGTTGAGTCTAAAAAGGGAGATTGCTCAGCAAAAAGCTGAAATGATTGAAAATCAAGCTTTGATATGTTACTTAAAAAACAGAAATTTCAAAACATACTGAACTGATTCAAGCTTGGAACAAGTCTTCAGTTGCACTGATTGAAATTCAGAATTCACAAAAATCAGTTGATGATAAAACTGGTTTAGGCTTTAACAATCATGTTGAGAATTCGGCAAGTGATACACAACCAAGGTTGAATGAAAACAAAGGAAAGTATATTACCTTTGTAAAATCAACCCTGGTAAATGAATTCTCAGAACCTAGTAAACCAGTTGTTCAATTGACTGAGAGTAAGAACAAAGGCAAACAGTCTGGAATTGGATATAGCTTTGAGAGTTCAACTGATATAAGAAACTGGTCACCCAAACGATTCAGTCACAAAAATCAGTGCTCAAGGAATGGCTATTACAATTACTGCAACCGTAAGCCAGTTCAGAAACGATATCAAAATAATAGTCAGCTGAAAAAGGATACAAATCATACTGTTTCATCCTCACATCACACACATATTGCCAAGAATTCGAGAAAAACCATTTGGAACACAACAACTGAGAAGTCAGTTAGACTGATCCAAGTGTAGGTTCCTAAAGGACTAATCAGTTTAGGACCCAAATCAATATGGGTACCAAAATTATATATACAGTGTGATCTTATGTAACATGTACAAACAAAGAATCAACTTGGTATTTAGACAGTGGTTGTTCACGACATATGATAGGAGATGCAAATTTGCTATCTCAACTGATCAAATATACTGGACCAAACATCAGTTTTGGAGACAATTCCAAAGGTAAAACTGTGGGTAAGGGTAAGCTTATTCATGGTAACTTTACAATTAAAGATGTTTTGCTAGTTGAGAATTTGAAGTATAACTTGATAAGCATCAGTCAGTTATGCGACAATAATTTCTCATTTCAGTTTGACAGACACACTTGTTCAGTTAGAGACTCAACTGATGAGGTCATCCTAACTGGAAATTGTTGTGGAAATACTTACAAAGTCAGTTGGACTTAACAACCTTATCTACCAGTTTGTTTGATTGCTTCGACATCTTCTAAAAACTTGTTGTAGCATAAGAGGTTGAACCACTTAAACTTTAAATCTATTGCATATCTGAGTAACCATGATCTTGTAACTGGTTTGCCCAAAATAGATTTTTCAAAAGATAAAGTTTATTTAGTATGTCAGTTTGGTAAAGAAGTAAGATCTTCATTCAAAAACATAGGCTGTAAATCATCTTCCCGATGCATAGAACTGTTACATATGGATCTTTTTGGTCCAATACCAGTCATGAGTTTAGGGTTAATGAAATACACCCTAGTAGTTGTGGATGACTTTTCAAGATTTAGGGGGAATGAAATACACCCTAGTAGTTGTGGATGACTTTTCAAGATTTTCTTGGGTTATTTTCTCAAATCCAAAGATCAAACTGCTGCACAACTGATTAAGCTCTTCAAAAGACTTTTAAATGAAAAATCAGTTGGGATTGATCGAATAAGGTCTGACTGAGTGACTGAATTCATCAATCAAAATCTTTCAACTTTTCTAGAAAATACTGGAATCAAGCATGAGCTCTCAGCAGCTAGAACACCTCAGCAAAATGGTGCAGCTGAGAGAAGAAATTGGACCCTTAAATAAGCTACTAGAACAATGCTTGCTGATTCTTGTATTTCTCAAAGGTTTTCGGTTGAAGCAGTAAACACTGCATGTTATACTCAGAACATATCAATGATTAATAAAAATCATGTGAAAACACCATATGAGATCTGACATGGAAGAAAAAGTGTGGTTTCTTATTTCAAGATATTTGATTGCATATGTTTTGTTCTTGATAATTTTAAAAATCATTTAAAAGCATTCGATGCTAAATCTGCAGAGGAAATATATCTTAAATATTCTTCAGTTAGCAATGCATATAGAGTTTTTAATAAAAGTTCTTTAAATGTTGAAGAATCCATTCATGTTGTTTTTGATGAAACTGTACTAAATGATAAGCCAACTGATCCAGTTGAGCTAATTGATCGATTTACAGAGATCAGTTTGGAGGATGAAAATGAAGAAGAAAATCATATCAATAGAAATATCCTTCTAACACTTGAACCAGAAATACTAGATCAATCAGTTGAACAGGAACCTACTCCTGATAATCTGTTGGTGGAGCAAACAGATGATATCAGTTACCAACTGATACAACTCCAACTGAAACTGAAAACATTCAGTTGCCAACAGAAGCAGTTGCTGATATGGAAATAAATACTGAGCTCAGATGGAAAAAATCACATCCACAAGAATTGGTGATAGGTAATCCATCCCATCCGGTAAGAACAAGAAATCAAATGCCTAATTTTTTCATTCATTCTATTTTTGTCTCACAATCGAAACCAAAGAAAACTGATGAAGCTCTTGCTGATCCTAACTGGATAAATGCAATGCAAGAGGAGCTAAATCAGTTTACCCATAACAATGTCTAGAACTTAGTTCCAAGACCAGTTTGCAAAACTATTATAGGTACAAAATGGGTATTCAGAAATAAACTGAACGAAGATGGTTCAGTTTTACGCAATAAAGCAAGACTTGTCGCACAAGAATATAGGTAGAAAGAAGGAATTGACTATGATGAAACGTATGCACCAGTTGCAAGACTGGAAGCAATCAGAATGTTCCATGCCTATGCATCATTCAAGAACTTTGAAGTCTATCAAATGGATGTAAAAAGTGCATTTCTGAATTAGTTGCAAGAAGAAGTTTATGTTGAACAACCTCCAGGTTTTATCAATCACTCTTTTCCTGATCATGTCTATTATTTGAACAAAGCTTTATATGGTCTTAAACAAGCTCCAAGAGCTTGGTATGAGACACTTTCAAAATTCTTAACTGATCATGATTTTACTGTTGGATCAGTTGACAAGACTTTGTTCAAATTTTCTAAGGATGATCACATTTTACTTGTGCAAATATACGTTCATGATATTATATTTGGGTCAACTAACCCCAAATTATGTGTGAAATTTTCCAAGTTAATGCAGGACAAATTTGAGTTGAGTATGATGGTTGAACTGACATTCTTTTTCGGACTACAAGTGAAGCAACTGGACACTGGTATTTTTATCAGTCAAACCAAATACACGAAGGAATTGCTCAAGAAATTTGGTATAGAAACATGTTCAGCTGCAAGCACTCCCATGAGTTCATCAGTCAAACTTGACAATGATCAAGGAGGAATATCAGTTGAGACGACACTCTACAGAGGTTTAATAGGTTCATAATTGTACCTAACTGCTAGTCGTCCTTATATTGTATTTGCTGTTTGCATGTGTTCTAGATTTCAAGCAAATCCTAAGCAATCACATTTTATAGTTGCCAAAAGAATTTTAAAATATCTAAAGGCACTCAAAATGTGGGATTATGGTACGCTAAAGACTCTTCTTTCAATTTAGTTGGATATTCAGATGCAGATTATGCAGGATGTAAGCTAGATCGTAAAAGCACATGTGGATCTTGTCAGTTTCTAGGAGACAGACTGATCTCATGGTTTAGCAAGAAGCAAACATCCATAGATATTTTCACAACTGAAGCAGAATACCTTGCTGCTGGAAGCTGCTGTGCCCAACTGCTCTGGATTCAGCAACAACTGAAAGATTATGGAGTTGATGCTAAAGAATCTCCCATATTTTGTGATAATACAAGCACGATTGCAATAACTTACAATCCATTTCTTCACTCAAGGACCAAGCACATTGATGTCAATCATCACTTCATAAGAGATCATGCTCTGAAGAAAGTTATCAGACTGGAATATGTGTCAACTGCTGATATATTCACCAAATCATTGCCAGAGACTAAGTTTTCTCACTTTCGCAATATACTTGGTTTAATTGATTTATCTTAATTATATCAGTTTTATTGATGCTTTGTCATTAGCTGTTCATTCAGTTTCTCATTTAAATGCTTGTCAACTAATGACAGTTAGCCATTTATCAGTTACTATACTCAGTTCGTTAATTGTTTGTCAACTGATGTCAGTTAGTCATTTATCAGTTCTTGTATTCAGTTTGTTAACTATTTATCAACTGATGAAAGTTAAGTTTTGCAGAAAGACAAAGAGTCAAAAGCAATGATACAAATCAAGATTTTATTAGGAATAAAATCGATATCATACAACATCATTTAGTCCACTTCCTACGGTATCTTGCCATAACATCAACCAATTATTCAAGTCATGACTCCTAATATTCTTGAAGGCTTCGGCCTTTTCAATTCTCTGAAGCAAGTGCCATTCTTTCAACTGCATCATGTAGATCAGCACATCATCCTTGACTAGATCAGATATATGATCGCCTTGAGCAAGCCTTTTAAGCTTCTTTGCAAGTGATCTCTGCTTAGCAGAAGCAGGAAATTCTCCATCATTGATTGATTGAATGTAGTGAGCGGTAGTCCAAACAGACATAACCTTTGTAAAGACGTATTCTTCAGCATCTCTCTTAAATCTCTAAATACGTTGAGGCGTCCATGAAGGATGAGGGACATGTGTGCTGCTTTCACAATCCATTGGAGTTCAGATGTCATTACCAAATGACAACGATCTTAATTTATAGAAAAGAGACAGGAGGAAGACAAAGAGTCATCAGGCCTTAACTGATTCAGACAAAGTTTCTCTTACCCTTATTTATTTGCATTTATTTAAAGGGAATATCGAACAAAAAGTTAACTGAGAAGACAATACTCAGTTGGTCTTCAACTGAACTGACTAAGTTCTCAACTGGTCATTCAGTTGCTGACCTAACTGATCTTCTCCGATAAGTTAACTTAATCGAATAATATTCTATATTAAATGATGTGACTGTCTATCGAAGCATTAATTGCTGTCTTTCATTGAATAGTATTTTGAAACGTGGACCCACATAATCAATTCATATTCTATACACGCTCTTATCACACGTACACACGTTTTTAATTCAAATTTTCCTGGACTGACACATGTCCAATAATTTGAACAGTCACTTACATCAGTACTATACCCGCTCCAATTCAGTTTTTCTTCTTACGCGCACATTCAACATTCAGAGCAAACTTCTACTCAAGCATACTCTTTCGCAGATTTCATTTAATCAAATGGCAAACCAAATCCCAGCTCATGTGATAAACGCTATGGCGATCGACTTTGATTCAATTTTGACTGTAAAAGACGAAGTCAAGAACGTTTTTCTGAAACTGCAAGCAGCTGGACCGAAATAATTTCTGGGATTTTCTTCTAAAGAAATCTATCCTAAAGAGATCCAAGATCTCTATGCCAGCGGCCATGTCACTAAAGAAGGCAGTATCACAACTACTGTAAATGGTCATCTGCTGATCATTGAATATGACTTCTTCTGCAACCTATTTCAACTGCCTACTGATGGGCTAATTAACCTCTCTGAGGTAAAAGCTTCGGATGTTGAAGAGATGCAAACCCTACTGCCTGCTGATGGTCGTCAAATCAAAGTTTCCGATCCCAAGAAGGAACTGAAGCCAGAGGTGCAACTACTGGCAAACATTGTAGCGAAGGGGCTCTTGGCAAATGCAGGATCCTTTGCTGCACTCACTCTGGAGAAATTTCAAGCTATGAGGGCAATCATGGCTAAAAGAAAGATGAACCGGAAGAATATTATCTTCAACATCTTGAGGAACATGTTTTAATCTTCCAAGCAAATCTAAGGGTTTTGCGGTGCAGCTAAGCTATTTGCTGAAAGTCAAGGGGATGGTGACTGATAATTCAGAGAAATCATAAAAACTGAAAATATTCAATGCCAAAAATGTCCAGCCACCCAAGCAGAAACTAGACATGACTCCTGAGAAGTTTATTCAAGTGAAGAAGGAGATTGAGATGGAAGGAGCTCCCAAATCAGTTAAGAAAGCTCGGATGGAGACTCAGAAAAAGTTGCTTAAACGTAAACTGATTATCAGTGAAAGTGATTCTGAGAAGACTCAATCTCCCAAAATTTCCATGAAACCCAGGACTAAAAAGACTAAATCACTGATGTATGTGAGCACTATCCCATCTGATAGGACCATCCAATCTGCAGCTGATCCGCCGATCAAGGCTACTCCACTCAGAACTGTACCAGTTGAGACATCAACTAATGATCAGTTACCACTATCTGTAGTTCTCAAAAAGTCTATCATGGAATCTGGTGAAAAGAAGAAGCTTGCTGGAGTTAAACCTCCACTTATCACTGTCACTAGGACTGAGCATTTCTCATGTTCTAACTGAATCTAAGGGCAAGAAGAAAATGGTTGAAGAGCCCAGACCAACCAATACCATTCAGACGCACATTGACCTCATTTGGAAGGAAGTCAATGAATTTTCTGAAGGTAAACTCAGAACATATGAACAATGGGTAAAGTTTAGAACTGTTGTGTTTGCTGATGAAACTTAAAATTAATAATTTATTATATGTTAAAACCTGTATTTTAAAATTTAAGTTTCATTAAAATTATAAAATTATGTTATTTTAGTATTGTTTGTTTATATTTAATTGTCTTACTAAATATGTTTTATTTTCAGGTTTTCTATGTGTTGGTAAAATAATGATAACTCAAGCTAGAAAATTCAAAGGGAGGTGACTCAAACATGTTTGGAATCCTTGAGAAATTATCTACAACTTTGCAGAAGACATGATTGCCTAAAAAGTTCATTAAGATGATCAAATTGTGCAAATATCAAAAGGAGGACAAATTTACTTTTACTATGACCAGCATATAGTAAAAAAATCATAACTATTTCAATATTTAACCAAATGAGGTGAACCAAGTAGCCAAATTCATCTACAGACAATTGCCCACATGTTTGCCGTTTTGAGCAGAGTCAAATTCGGTGATTAAAGTCATGGAACAAAGTATTGAAAGAAGGGACATGAAATTGAATTTGGAGGAGACAAAGAATACTATTGCAACTACATGACATTAATAAAAATTTTGACCATTTCTCTCATTTGGCCTATAAATAGAGGCCTTGTGCTAACTTAAGAATCATTCTATCTCATTGTAAAATATAGTGTGAGTGTGTATCAAAGTACTAAGTTCCAATATATTTTCTTTCATGTTCTCAACTTTGAGTGATATTTTAGTGTTGATCAAAAGTA